>NC_056751.1:297407966-297601250 GCF_019279795.1 Protopterus annectens
AACAGTGATGCTGCTGTCTAGTCTTGGCTGGAGAGCAACGCTGCATAGCAACCTCCTACACTCTTTCCCCAAGGTAGGTAAGCTGGCCATTGGCCTGTCAGACCTATCCTCCTCTACCAGCTCTCCAGCTTCCCAGGTTACTAGTCAATTCCAGGCTATCAGCATTACAGATATACTCCCCGTGAGTTTGCTCATTCCACTACTTTTGCTGGCCAAAAGTCTTAGTTCATGCCTTACCTCCATTTTCACCCCCAGCAGGATGATGCATGTATTCCCTGTTGGTGTTTTTATTTTACTAGGTAAACAATAGGAATGAATGCCTTTCTTTTGGGATTATTTATTTTATTTAACAGGTAGGTAAAGTGGACCACTGAGGTCCCTTTTCAATTGTAACCTGGTTAAAGTAAAAGATGAAGGACTCGGCTATATGACAGAAGAGTACAATAAAAGAGTTTTTGTGAAGAAATTATGCAATCATGTGCCAAAGCAGTATAAGGCACAGCTATGTGTAAGGGTGAAATGTAGTACTGCTTGTGACAGGTATGGTCTTGGGAAAGCTGTGCTGCCGAGTGATAAAAGGGGAGAGCTGCGGGTTGTTAAATAAGAAGAGTCAGATAAGTTAGGTAAATAAGAGTTACAAATGTTTTTAAAGTCACGCTAGTATCGTGTGGGTATGCTTTAAGCTGACTGTGAAGCAGGAAAGACAGAAAACCAGTAAAGAGAGTTAGTGAGTTCCAAATAGAAGACCTTAGGAGATGGAAAGCGGTGTTAGTGCATATAAACGAGTAATGCGGCATTACAAGTTTCAGAATGGAGAAGCCAGAAAATCTGAGTGTCTTGGAGTATAGTTTGACAGAAGTGGGTCACACTGGTCCATGTGAGGGAACTTTACAAAAGCATGTTAATGAAAGGGAGAAACCCACTGGTCCATGTGAGGGAACTTTACAAAAGCATGTTAATGAAAGGGAGAAACATTTGGGAAATCAGAAGTCAGCCTTCCAGCTTAATTGCTAGCAATTAAAAAGCTTCCTGTCTACTCCAGCAGTAAAACAGCACATATGCAAATGCTTAAAAATATATGTTTCTGGCAGAAGCTGCTCTGATGTTGGCTGGAGAGCATTAAAGCTGGGTAATGGTACTTCTTTGACAGCATGCAGACCTGCCTTGTTTTGGGAGCAGGTTGTTAGTACTGTGGCATTGTAGAAAAATGAAGTAATTCTATGTCTCATTTTAAGGATATGCTTGGAGAAAGTAAGAGATGGGTCAAGCCTGAACCCAAGCAACTTCAAGGAAAGTACGGTTTTCAGAGAGCAATCTTCAGGCCCTGTAAGTTTCCATGCTGTCCTGACTCAGCTACATTGGGCCTGAGGAAATTTTAGGTATTTGTAGGTACCAAGTAGTGTCGTATTGGTTTTGTTAAGATTAACTTTTCTGTCTCTCATTTTCTCAGGCCTGATGTTGCTGAGCCAGGGTAGTATCGACAGTGTTAGAGTTGGTCTCCAGTAAGCTGCCAGAGTTCCAGATGACAGTTGTGCATATAGGTAGTTATCACTTATCTTTAGAGAAGTGATAGCAAATAGCAGTGATCCAGAAATGCAGCCCTGAGGAGCACCTGATAGTACTGGCATTGGATGGAGGAAGGACTAGGTGTTTGAGAGGATGATATTGAGGAAACTGTAATGCAGAAAACATTGAAGTGAAAGTTCTTTGACAGTGGGTGATCTACAAAGTCATATATTTTTGAGTGGTATTGGTGCCATGCCTTTTTTAAATTCATATTTGTGCTAGTGAAAGTCCATGGTCTTCAGTGTTTTTTCTTGAAGCTGTGAAGCTGCAGCCTTTACTAAGGTGTTAGCAAGGTGAGACAGCAGTATGCCGTAAGGAGACAGGACTGTTGCTGGACTCGTGTTTAGGGATTGGGATGTCTCTGGCATGCTTCCACAGATACAGAAGCACACCAGTAATGACAGATGTGTTGATTATGTGCATCAGAGTAGAAGCTGTTATTTATCACAGGGATTGATAAACATGGTGTAGAGACCATCAGAGTCAGAATTTTCATAGATGGGAACTTTCCTCATCCAGTTATTAATCTTCACTCTATAATAACTGCTTTCAACTAGAACTCTTTTTTTAAAGCCAAAATTGTTCTGAGCAAATATAATTCATTCTGACTGAGAAAAAACAGAGATGGAAGGGGCACAGAAGTGATAAGTGTTCTGTGAATGCTCTCTGCATCAGTTTAGTGTCAGAGCTTTTGTTCATTCAAGAAGACTGCACTAAGATGAAGTGGTGACAAGTGGGCATCCATATTTGGTATTAATCTCTTTCCAGAGTCTTTTGGATTTCAGAGACCTGGTTCCTGACATTTTCGTAGGTAGGATGATTTTGTTCTGTTTGCAAGATGTTTACATTCCTTTCCGAGTGAAGAATGGTATTCATAATAAGCATGAAGTGATGTGAACTTATAATTGGACTGGACTACTTTCTGTGAAGTAGGTGCTTTTTTGAGCTTTTGGGTAACTGATATGGGATTACCTTTGCAAAACCTGGTTTTAATGGAGTAGTACTTTTGTTGCATATGCAGGAGAATATTGAAAAAGTGCTGTAGTGGTGTACTGTAGTCCTCTTGAGCCATTGCTTAGGACCTGTCTGTAACTGACATGTCTGCCCACAATTTTGATTTTTGGTCATGCCGTAAAACTCAGTAGGCAAGAATTTTAGGGAGTTACTGAAACTTTTTTGTCAGAGAAGTTGGGCTAGAGAAAGCAGTGGTCACTGAAGTAGGGCAGTCTTCATGAAGGGTAGAGAAGTGTGGACCAAGACGCTTATCAGAGGCTTAATCATCTTTGGGAGTGGGTGCAAAGACATTACAGACAAATTGTATGTGCTTGTACACACATGTATGTATCTGCACACATAACCGACATAAATGTTTGTGTGTGTATATATACACTGCATACATACGCATATATGTATGTATGTATATATAAATATATATATATATATATATATATATATATATATATATGCATGCATAGAAAGAGATTTTGTGTGTGTGTGTGTGTAAATTCTGTGTAAATTATCTGAACATTAAAAAAGCTGATGAGGTAATTTTGCATGCAAAATCAGTCTCTTTTTATAGTTTGAAAATAAGTACAACTTTAAATGACTATTATAGCATTTGTGATGCACTGTTTTGTCAAGACTGCAAGTATTGACAGGCATTTATCTAAGTTTTTGCACTGACTACATTTAGCACTGATTTGTAATGTGGGTGTTTTCCCCCAGACATCATCTTTTTGCGATACTGTATCTTTTATAGAAGTAGCAGCTTTTCTATATGTGGGGTGGGATGGAAGGTGTTTTTGTAAAACATGTTCAGAATTTCTTTCTGGGATCCATAACGTGCATTTTGCCTTCATTCTAAAAATGATATTTGTCTCATTCATGATGTAATGTGAAAACAGGTGCATTGTAAGTTTTGTTTGAATGAAAATGAACAGTTACTTACGCTGCACTGTTACTTTGTTTATCCACAGCATCCCAACTTTGACTTTTTTTATTTTTGTTTTTGTCTCAGATCTTTCATGCTTTCATTCTGTGACTGCCTGTGACATAATATTGCATGGGGTAGTAGAAGTCCCATTCAAGACGGATAAAAACACACATACCTGCCCCTTATTTCATAAGGTGTGGCCCCGCAGAAGGCATATTAAAGTGATTTCCCAGTGTTTTTAAACATACATTATCCCTAGAGCATGCAGTACATAAACTCCTGAACAGCACTTTTGCCCCATCAGGAGACATTTTGATCATACCATTCCTATACAAAATTAGTTTTAAAATTTGCGGTTTCATTGCACTGACATCATTGAAGGAAAACAAGGAAGTTTAACCTCGGCGCTATAGGTATGCATGAAGGTGTCCTAGTAAAGTCTGAGGACATAGCTGACATTACCCTATGGTAACTTCACAACTGGAAAAGCTACATTTTTGGGACCATGGTTTAATAAAACATTTACAAAGCTTTTTAATAAAAAAATCTCAAAGTAAGGAAGGGCAAGCTGGAAAATACATTGTGACACTTGACTCACCGAATGCTGCAGTTTAAATGGAAACATCAGCAAATCATGTTAAGAAGTTACAGGTAAAGCCTTTTTTAAAAATGTCAGAAGATTTTGACCATGTTGGCTTCATTTTTACATTGGACAATATTGCATTGGGAAAACATTTGGTGCAGCACTTTGCTTCTTGATTTGGCTCCAAAGGTTAAAAAAATGTATTTAGTTGTTAAGGAAGTATATACTCTTGGGTGCTTTTCAGTAGTTTTGCACTTTTTAATTTTTCCAAGTCTTTTGAGTTTCTAATACCATCATGGAAATGGACCCCATTCCTAAATCAAACTATGATTTAAGTTCATGAAATTATTATTGCTTCAGTCTTTGATGTTAGCCAGATGTGCTCTTTGCAGCACCGCAGTGTGCCCAGAATTGACTCCTCCTCCAGTTCATAGAGTTACATGTATTGGTAGCATATTTAAATACAACTTTACATTCTTTTTTTATGACACATTGCTCGTACTACTGTTGGAACTGTCTGGGTATCCTCCTTCCACACTGCCCTCGTTTCTGCCTGCAAATCCTGGTATTTTATAACTTTGAGTCTCTTTGAACAATAAGACACTGTAACCAGTAGGCATCCCATTCTCTGTAATGCTAATGCATCTCAGCTTCTTCAGCACTGTAATTTTTGCACAATCCCCAGTGCAACAGTCTTGCCACATTATTATGTCTTTCAGTATGCAGGCCTTCTGCCATTAGTGCATCACACTCAGCAGCATTATGTGTGACTGTTTCCAGTTCTGTTTTGCAGAACCTGCATTTGTCTGTTTCTCCCACATGTTCATAGGTAGGTACTAGGCTATTGGCCCTAGGGCCTATATAAGCCTAGCGAAAGGTACCCTGGCTTTCGCCACCCAAGAAAATTATTTTCCTGTGCCACTGTCAAGCAGAGCCACAGAAGTGATCCCGGGATGAATTTCCTATCTTCCATCCAGTCATCAAGATTTTTCTTGAAGAGTGCTAGTGAGGAGCTTTGTTGGATATAGATAGGTAGTTTATTCCAGAGTATGGGAAGTCTCTGGGACAGGAATCTATCTCTCCAGCATGTTCTGTTTATTGTGGTGATGAGGTTTAGGTCCCTAGAGCGTGTGGCTCGTAGGGATTGGGATTTCTTTAAGTGGAGCATGTCTAAAAGCTCTGGGTTTGACATAGCTTTGTGTGTTAGGCAGAGATCACCTCTGAGTAGGCGATATGCAACGGAGAAAAGCTGCAGTTTTTTGAGACGGTCTGCATAGGGCATCTCTTTGAGGCCGGTAATCCTCTTTGTGAGGTATTTCTGTGGCCTTTCCAGTTGTTGTAGATGTCTTGTGAGGTACATACCAAAAGGGGCATTGTACTCTCTAATGGGTCTAATGAGTGACGAGTAGAGAGGAACAATGACCTCTTTTTTCCTGGATGAGAAACCTTTTGTGATGAGGTGTGCCACATAGAAGGATTTCCTGACTAATGTGGCGATGTGATTATCAAAGGAGAGACTACTGTCCACCTGTGTCCCAAGGTCCCTTATTACACTTTCCGTGTTAAGTATACTACCACCTATGTGGTAGTTCATGGGTACTGAGTTTTTACCAAAAGGAATGACAATGCACTTTTTGGCATTGAGCTTGAGGCCATGGCTTTGACACCAGGCATCTGTCTCAGCAAGGCCCTTTTGTAGGATGTCCACATTGTTAGGAGTTTTGATTATGGCTCCTAGTTTGCAGTCATCTGCCTACTTCATTAGACAAAGACCTTCTGTGTTGGCCTGTACTTCAGAGAAGTAGATACCAAACAGGAGAGGACCCAGGACTGAACCCTGTGGTACTCCACTTGTCACTGGTCTGAAGCTGGATTTGGAGTCTGCTACTTTCACAGTGTGGGTTCTGTCAGTGAGCCAGTTGGCAACCCATCTTGTGACATAGGGATTTATACCTAGTTTAGTGAGTTTATCTATAATTCCAGAGTGGGGGATGGTGTCAAAAGCCTTGGCGAGATCTAGATAGGCTGTGTGAACCACCTTACCCTCATCTACGGCTTTGGTGACTGCTTCAAAGAAGTCTGTCAGATTTAGGAGATATGATCTGCTTTTACAAACCCGAACTGGGTGGGGTCCTGAGTTTGGAGATTACCATTGTCATTGTTTATAAGTTCCATGATGATACGCTCCATAGCCTTGCAGACCAGGCTTGTTAGGCTAATGAGGCGGTAGTTTCCGGGGTCTGTGGTGGCTCCCCCTTTGTGGAGTGGGATAACTGTCGCTGTGCGCCATTCAGTGGGCACATAGCCTGAGGTGAGGCTATGATTGAACATGGTACTTAGGTGGGGTGCCCAGTTCATTCTGTAGTTCATGTAGAACACAGCCTGGGATGTCGTCGGGTCCCATGGATGCTGTGTTCTTGGCTTTGGATAGTGTGTTTTTTACCTGTGCAGCCGTGTAGGATTCAGCAGTCATACCTCTATTGTCCGTCAGCATGGGTGTCGTGAAGTTTACCACTTCTGTCTTAAGAAGCGTGAAGTTGGCTTTGGAGAAATTTTTTACTGTGGTTTCCCTAATGGGGGGTGGGGGAGGGATGTGGATGTCTAGGGTGATTAGCTTGTGGTCGGATCTGACCAATGAGGAATTGACCTCTGGTGTGCAGCACCGGTTGCCCATGCTGGTAATAACCAGGTCTAGGATATTGCTGCCCCTGGTGGGGGTGTGGATAAGTTGATCCATTGCATTGGAATTTATGAATTCCAGAAAATGTTGAGCACAAGAGTTGGTACATGAGTAGTTTTCCCAGTTAATGGTAGGGTAGTTGAAATCGCCCATTATTAGGGTGTTAGGTTGTACCCTAATATTTTCCAGTGTATTAAGAAATGAGGAGTGGGAATCCTGGGACATGGTGGGATTGCACCAAGATTGAAGATCTATACACGTAATCAGTTTTGAGGACGTCATATCTCATTCAGAATGAGGAGTGTATGATTTTGGTGTACACTGATTTTATATATCATTTGCTAAGCGTGAAGCATTTTTCTTGTTTTCCTGTCCAACTGATCCAGTACCTTTTGGGGCCAGTCAGTCACCCAAAAGCTGTAAGTTAGAAAAGGAAGAGCAAATTGGTTTATAGCTTGGACTTGTAAGGCTATTTTCAATATTAATTTTAGTCTAATATATTCCTTACTAAGTATTTTGTCAATTCATCAATTCCCAAATATTTATATACTCCCTCCTGGTCAAGTTCCTTTATATCACATTCCTCTCCCAGACTGATATTTTCTTAGTGCTGCAGCTTTCCTACTTTAAATGTTGCTTTTCCACATTTAACAAATCCAGATGACATTCTTATACATCTGAGAAAGTTTTGACTACTTTCAGTTGAGCTTTCAGCTCCTCATCTGATGAACTATGCAGTTTTAAAATTTCTACAAAAAGAAGATACGTTTTTACACTGCATTGTTTTCTGGGAGCCAGATTGTAACCATAACCAAGTCTGTTAAGTAGACAGTCACCCTTGAGAATCCCCTTTGAATTTTTATCCCTGGGATAATAAATTGCACTTTATCAAGCTGCAAAGTGATTTGCCACTATTCCATGGTCACTGATCAGTGTAAGGATAATCTTATACATCTGTAGGCAGTCCCACATCTACAAATGTGGGATGTTGCCAGATGCCTTTTTGTCATCTGTCCATGCTATACTTAGATTCTTCCCCCTTTTACAATTCTCCATTATGAATTTATTTAACAACAAATGATCCTTTGTTCCATACGACTTTCTTTTGTTACTCCTTTGTGCTATTGCCATGATTGACTTTTCTTCTAAATGACTTTAAACTCTGTTGGCATCAATTCCTGACTAGATTTTATACACAGTCTGAAGGCAACTTATTGGTCTATAGTTTTTACGATAGCTTGTAGGTTCACTCTTAAGGAGTAGCATCGTTTTTCCTGTTAACCAGTTTGGTGTCTGTTCAGGTTATGCATATAAGTAGTTCTTACTCAGGGCTAAATCTTTGTGTAAAGATAGTAATACTTTTAGCCAGAAATTTGGTACTGCATCTGGGCCTGGAGTTTTCCATTTAGGAACTTTTATTAATTTTGTTTTAATTTCGCTGTCTGTACTTCATCCCATTTCATATTTGTACTTTTTGGTTCTTGTACTACTTCCATCCATTCAGTGTTTGTTCCACATAAAATGTGTCCATATCTTCTTTTTGGCGGTGTTTCTATTCCTTTGTTTCCCAATTCCCAAGCACATTTTTTGACTCATCAGTCTATTACTTATTTTGTACTATTCCTTTATATTTATCTGCAATAGTTTCTAAGTTGTTCTGTCTCTGCTGATATCTTTAGTATATTATTTCCGATAGTGTACGATAGATTCCCAGTCTAATATTGCTTTTATGACGTCTGTCTTTTAAGTATTTTTGTTGATATGTTCCTGCTTCTAACAGTGACACTTTTTCTTTGTAGTTTTCTCTGTTTGATATTTCCATGATGGCATTTGATTTCTTCCCTTCCTTTTCCTTATTGGACTGTATTTTTGTGGTAAGACTTGATCTCTCATTAGATGATATCTTCGTTTTATGGAAGGGTGATAAGGAAGATATAGTGAAATTCATGGAATACATTAACACCACCACAGAGTTTTTAAAGTTCACTTACAATACTAGTGAAAGTGGTATTTCGTATTTGGATACATTTATCTATAAAATGGGGGATGGTTTCGCATCTAAGGTATACAGAAAAGGAACTTTTTCCAATGACTACATATACTTCAGTAGTAACCACCCAAGACATATTTTTAAAAATATTGTCAAAGGCCAATGCATAAGGGGAGCTAGAATTATCTCTACGAAAACAGATATGGAAAGTGAGATGACTTTTATTCACAAATTATTCAAGGATAGAGGTTATCCTATAGAATTATTGGATGATACTATCAAGTTTGTTAGCTCAGAATGGAATCAAAAATATATACCCTTAATGGGCAGACATGATGTTAAACAAACTAAACTTAATGAAAACACATTTAAGGAAGGAAGAGTATGTGTGTTGACTTATTCCCCATATGTTAATCATATCAAGGAGATAGTGGTGAGATACTGGGATATTATTACAGTTACAGAAGCTACTAGAGACAAGTTGGGCTCAAAGCCGACTATTGTATATAGGACAGCTCCCAACATCAAGAAATTATTAGAGAAGACAGGTAGTCAAGGAAATAATAAGAAGAACATAAAAACATATACTAGGAAATGTGGAAATTGTAAACAATGTCAATATATTAATACTTCATTCCACATAAAGTTAGAAGATGTGAATCACACAAAAATTAAGAGTAGGGGAGGGTGCTGTTATACAAAACAGGTGGTGTACTTAGCTAAATGTAAATCCTGCCCAGCTTTCTACATTGGAAAGACTGAGAGGCAATTAAAAAAGCGGATTTATGAACATTATTATAGTATCAAAATTAAAGATCAGAAAAATGCTTTGTACAGACACATTAAAGAGGCAGGAGAACAACATCTTTTTACATTCACAATTATAGATCAGGAATATCTGAATCCAATAGGAGGAGATTGGAAAAATAAATTAGCTTGTAAAGAGAGTAAGTGGCAGATGTTAGTAGATGCCACAAGAACTCCAGGACTCAATGACTTCATAAGTATAAAACCATTCCTTAAAATGTGAATTATAGTAATATATGTATTTTAAAGTATTAGGGGTTATATATAAATATTTTATAAATAATTATTATATTATTATTAATCTTTATTATGTACTATTTATTACATGATTACATCTATTATATTTATAGTATTATTGTAAATTGTATTCATGCAGTTATTAGATAGGTTTTATATAGGAATATATTTAAAGGTTTTTATTATGCTTATTTTATCATTACAATTAATTATTGTAAGCTTTACAATTAAGGAGAAGTCTGAAACTTGTAACATTATCCACCAGTAATTTTTAGTTATATATTTTATACGTTTTTTAACAATTATTGAGAAATGTGCAATATATTTAAGTGTGTGCCTTTAAATCTATGGGTTTGGTTTGGCGCCAAATAGAGTTTAAATATCAGAGACATTTCTACAATGTTATGTTCTGAGGAAGTCTGCAATCGGCAGATGAAAGCGCTAAACATCGACTTTATCTGTATTTTGGGTGTGTTTTATGTGGACCAATTTTGTTGTGTTGCTGTCTGAGCAATTAAAGTTTCTGTGGTGAACATTAGTGGATCTGCGAAGCCTTTATTGCCGTCTTCCAGCTAGCCGGCTTTCTGGAGTATAGTGTACGATAGATTCCCAGTCTAATATTGCTTTTATGACGTCTGTCTTTTAAGTATTTTTGTTGATATGTTCCTGCTTCTAACAGTGACACTTTTTCTTTGTAGTTTTCTCTGTTTGATATTTCCATGATGGCATTTGATTTCTTCCCTTCCTTTTCCTTATTGGACTGTATTTTTGTGGTAAGACTTGATCTCTCATTAATTTAGCCGCACAGTAGTATATTTACTTCTGTTATATCACATTAATTTCTGTTAATAGTCTTGATTACTGTGTTCATTTGTTTTATCAGACTTCTAACATTTTGGGTCTTATTGACTTTCTGTAATCTAATTCTTTCATCAATCTTAATATGTCTACACATCTTTGTTAAATCAAGCAACTCTTCCCTTAGATCATTACTTCTAAACTAAGGGCACATTTTTTATTCTTCCTTTCTTGTGGGCAATATACAAATTTCCAAATGGGCTTTCAATAGGTGACACAAACAGATGAACTGTTGTCACTTTTTGATGGTTTTGGTTTTAAGCTAATGCAATTTATTGTTAAATGTAATGACAAATGAATTAGTGAATTGTTTTGTGAACTAGAAAAGCTTAATGAGGAAATTATTAGTGACTTGCTTTTTGAACATAATGCTGCTAATTATGACAGTATTTTTACAAGAGTAGAAAATGTTTGTTAATTTAGATGGGAAGAGACACTGAGTAGAGATTCTCAAAACTATTCACTTAACAAAGCATACCCTTTTCCTAAATCCTATGCGAAGACTAATTATGATGAAGGACAAGCACATGGGTTGGATAATGAACAAGAGGGGGAGCCTGAAGTATATTATGATTCTAATAGTAATTTTCACCATGAACACTACTCAGACAACAGAAATGTTAACGGTAACAACTATGATGATGAATATCCACCACTTAGAAGGTTAGAACGTCTATATAATAAGAACAGACAACAAGTTTTTTTTACACAGGAATCCATAACTGAGCTCCATAGGGGCAGGGGGAAAGCATGGAAATAAATATTAGTGCTACATCTACTAATATAGTTACAGACTGCAATGGTATTTTAAATACCCTACGGGGTTTTAACATTTTTAACTGCACATCCTTACAATTAGATGAAAGATTTACATTTTTTACCAAAGGTTTTAAATTTATACCTACATTCAAAATTAGTACGGTTGACATGGTCACCGAACTCAAGTTATTTACTAGAAAGTTAAACTTCAGGTTAATGTTCCAGGACCAGGATAAAACAAGGCGATTCCTGAAGCAAATAACATATTAAAAAGAGCTGTTTTAACCCACCCTTACACCCCCCCTGATTCAAGCATTTGAGAATGTCTGCATAACAGAGGTATACTCAGCCCTCTCAGATAGTAAAGATTGCAAAAGTAGAAAGAAATTTTATTTAACCAGAGCTGAACATAACTTAATGCAATAACTTGGAGCCAATGATGCTATCAGAATTATGAAGCCAGACAAGGAGGGGGAGTTGGTCATTTTCAACAAGAATGACTACATAAATTCCCTTTCCTGTATTTTGTCAGATGATACGAAGTATCAAGTCTCCTCAAAAAATGAAGTGCTTATAGCACACAAAAAATGAGTTTAGTAATAGAGGATGCACTCTTACAGGGTGATATTTCTTTAGAACTGTATAATTTCCTCCACGTAGATCAACCCTACATACCTGTAGCATTTGGCATACCTAAAATCCATAAGGAGATTGAACATCCACCTTTTAGGATAATTATATCGGCCAAAGGTGAGGTAACGCACCCAGGGGAGATTTTTATTGACAGAATTTACAAAGGACCACTTAGGTCAGTGGACTACATTTTAAAAGACTCATGGGATTTTTTGACAAAAATCAGTTGCTCATGGTTTTCTGATAGCTGTTGTTTTTCCACAATAGACATCATAGATTTGTCGACATCTATTCCTCATGATGAATGCCTTGATTTATTTTATAGGGTCTTAACAAATTTTAATGCTACACTTTTTAATTTCATTATGATTGGCATGGAGTTCTTTTTCAAGAACATTTTTTATTTGTTTGAAGCGGAATACTGCAAACAGCTTAAACGGGTGGCAATGGGGGCAAGTTGCACCCACCTATTCATGAATATGATGTTATATGCTTGGGAAGTTAAATTTGTTTAGTACACTTTTCCCTTTGAAATGGCACATGTACTTGAGATTTTTGGAACTGGACAATCAACCGGTCCTATTTTTGGAGTATCTAAATGAGGTGTTTTAATATTTTAAATGCACGTCAACACCTCATATAGTACAATTAACTATTTGGACATGACACTTTTCAAAAATAACATACAGGGGGGACATTTAGTTCCAGAATTTTTAGGAAACAGACTTTTTCAAACAGCTGTTTGGACTACAAGAGCTGTCATCCCAATTTTACGAAAATAAATAAATAAATAAATATATATTTATAAGGGACAATTGGTGAGAGCAGCACGTATGTGTTCAGATATAGCAAGTTTTAAATCAGAAATAGATATTATTACAGACATGTTTGTTAATAGAAGTTATCTTATTAATCTTTTGGGATCTATCAAATCTGAAGTAATGGCAAGATGGAGTATCAAATTTAAGCCGTTACTAGGCGAAAGCAACTTGACAGATACTATCATAAAGGACAAATCCTACAGTCAGCGTAGTGATAGTATGATTATTCCATATGGTGAGGGTGCAGCAGAGGTTAGGAGAATTATTTCCAGAAATTGGACAGTATTTAAAGGTAACCCCAGTATAATGAATTTTGTGGGGATGAACTAAAGTTTGTTTATAAAACTGGGAGTAATTTGAAGATACATTTTGAACAACCTGTTTAACACCCCTACCAGACAAAGGCACAACAAAATGTGGTGCCTGTAGGCAATGTCATTATATTCAGGAACTTAATAACATTGTTTTAAGGGAAGATGGTTACAAAGTAAGCTTAGCCAAGGGTAATTGTAACACCAAAGGTGTGGTATATATATTTCAATTTGCCAGACCTGTGGAGGTTACTATATAGGGAAAACAGAAAGGAAATTCAAAACTAGGATTTATTAACATCTTTATGCAATTTCAAAGGAGAACATCAAAAATTTGCTATATAGACACTCACTCCAGTGTCATGGATTTACATGTTTTAAGTTTGATATTTAGGAACAAGTACCAACACATCCTAGGGGTGGTTGGTGGGAATTGTCTCTTGAGCTAAGGGAACTGTATTGGATTATAAAACTGCAGTCCAACATACCACCAGTTATAAATAAGTATCTCTCCCTGACCCCAGTTCTTAAAAGGAGAGCTCTTGAACTGTAACATGTTTCATATATTTTAACATTACATATATTATACTTTACTTTGCATCATCTTATATATTTTTACATATTTTTATGTGATTTTAGGGCTACTGATTAGTTAAAGTATTATTATTTAAGTTGTATGGTATGTTTTATGTTGTCATACTGTTACATGTTTTGTATGTTACTATGTCTTTAAAAGAGAGAAAAAATGTTGGACGTCTCTATTGTATAACTGAGACGAAATAAAACGATTTTTGGTTCTACAATTCACTGGTACAGTTCTTGGAGCGGTATGGAGCTTATGGTGTGATCCACTCAGGGGCCTTTATGTTTTTTCAACATATAAGATTGTAGATTCTTTATAAGACCCGTTGCTACTACTACTATTGGAACTGTCTGGGTAGCTTTCTTCCACATTGCTCTCATTTCTGCCTCCAAATCCTGATATTTTATGACTTTGTGTCTCTCTATGCAAGGCGCTGTAGTCCCTGGGTGTGACAGTTTCAATGATCAATGCTACTTTTGTCTTCTTTTCATGGACCACTATATCTGGTTTTCTAGAATCTTTCTTTTGAACTGTTGGTAATGGATGATCCCATGTGATATAGACTTCATCATTTTCTATGATGCTTTGTGGCTTATGCTTCCAGTGTTTTCAGCCACTTCATTACCATAATGTTTGCACAATCCCCAGTGCAACAGTCTAGCCACATTATTATGCCTTTGAGTATACAGTCCTTCTGTCATTAGTAGGTCACAACCAAAAACGAGGTGTGCAACTCTTTCCAATTCTGTTTTAAGAAAACCTACATTTGTCTGTTTCTCCCACATCTTCAATGGACTTTGTAAACCAACATGTACGTAGCCCACTATCTTGGGCCGCCAATATTAACCTTTTATGTCTTGGTTTGAATTCACCTCTACTTAACCATTCCTGAGTTCAGTCCTGATCAACATGAGGTTTTTCCAGATGTTTTCAATACTTGCAACTATACTTTTGCATTTTCCACATTGCTTACCTTCTTATCTGGTCTTTCAGCTTGTAGTATTTCTTTTGTTTTTTGGCACATTCATTTGCTGCCTGATTTTTATCTGCTTCTGGTTTGATTTCCATTCTTGCTTGACACTGATATGCTTCTGCTAGATTAAGCATTGAAGTCATCTTAGATTTATTCTCCTCATGTTTTAAAACGTTTACTATGTTTTTTTTTTTTGTTAGGTCAGCAGATATGTGTGCAGTCCCCCAATTGCAGATCTATACATGTAATCAATTTTAAGGAGGCCCATTCCCTCCTTCGGAACGGGGAATATATAATCTCAGTATGCATTGATTTTTATACATCATTTGGTGAGCATGAAGCATCCTTCTTGTTTTCCTGTCTGTTCTATTCAACATGCTTTCTTTCCAGTCAGTCACTCCAAAACTGTAAGCTAGAACAGGAAGAACAAATTCATTTATTGCTTGAATTTTGTTCCTAGATGTCAACGCTGTTTTCAGGATTAATTTAAGTCTTCTGAAGCATTTCTTACTAAGCTTTATTCACATTTGTTCATCTTTTGTTGATCCTTCCTCAATTCCCAGATATTTATATACTCCCTATTGCTGTAGTTTTTTTATATCACATTCTTGTCCAAAACTGATGTCTTCTTGGTGCTGCAGTTTTTGTGCTTTAAAGGTTGATTTGCACGTTTATCATGACCAAATGACATTATTTTAGCATCTGAAAAAGTTTTGACAACTTGCAGTTGTACTTTCAGTTCCTCTTCTAATGAGCAATACAGTTTTAAATCATCGACAAAGAGAAAGTGAAAAGTCTTTACACTTTGTTTTCTAGGAGCTAAATTATCGTCATGGCCTAAACTGTTAAGTAGCTTAATGGGTTAAGGGCAAGGAGAATAGTAGCAGTGACAGTCACCTTGGAATATCCCCCTTAGAATTTTTATCCCTGGGATAATAAGTTGTCCTTTATCATGGCTTAATTGCAAAGTGATCTGTCACTGTAATGTAGTCAATCAGTGTAGGGTGTATCTTATACGTTTTTAAGTACTCTCTTATCCATGAATGTGGGATACTATCAAATGCTTTTTTGTAGTCAATCCATACCATACTAAGATTCTTTCCCTTTTTACAATTGTCCTCTATGACTTTATTTAACAATAAATGATCCTTTGTTCCATATGACTTTCTTTTATTGCTCTTTTGTTCTGTTGGCATAATTGAGTTTTCTTCTAAATGACTAAACTGTCAGCATCAATTCCAGTGTATAGTTTATATGTTGTCCGAAGGCAAGTATAGTCTATAATTTTTAGGGTAGTTTGCAGGTTCACTCTTAAGTAGGAACATTATTTTTCCTATTAGCCTGGTTGTTGCCTGTTCGGGGTGTGCATATAAATAGTTCTTACTCATGGCTAAGTCTTCGTGCAAAGTTGTTAATACTTTTAACCGAAAGTTAGGTACTGCATCTGAGCCTGGGGTTTTCCATTTAGAGGCTTTTCTTAACTTTGCTTCAATCTCTCCGGCTGTTACTTCATCCCATTTCATATCCTGTACCTTTAAACTTCTTTTTCTTTCTTTTACTTCTTCTATCCATTTAGCATATTTGTTATGTTCCACAGGATCTTCATAAATACTTCTCCAAAATGTCTGTTTCTTCCTTTTTTGGTGGTCTTTCAATTCCTTTTACCTTGTTTCCCAATTCTCTCTCAAACTTTTTTGGGTCATGAATAAATTGCTTATTTTGTACTTTTCCGTTGTATTTATGTGTGTAAATTCTAAGTTTTTCCGCTCATGTTGAGATTTTTAGTTTATTTGTGATAATGCGTGATAGAGCCTGATCTGCTCTAATACGGCACATTACTTTTGCCACGTCTAAGTAAAATATTTTTGTTGATGTCTTCCCTCTTCTATACTTCTTTAAAGTGACACTTCTTGTCTTAATTGCTTTACAGTTTTCTCTCTGATACATCCATGATGGTATTCAATTTCTCCCCGTCCTTTCCCTCACTACCCTGTGTTGTGATAGAACTCTATCAGTTATTAATTTAGCTGCACAATAATATATCCTGTTTTCTTTTGGTATATCGGATGGATCTGTATGGACAGTCCTAATTATTGTTTGTTTTATCAAACTTCTGACTTTTACAGTATGTGATGGTAGATATGAGAGAAGATGGCTTTCATTGGGGTTTGTTTATTACAAACACTGACAGCTTTATTTATTTCATGTCTGAAACACTAGAGGATTTGTTGTCTTAGCATAACTACTTGTGGACTTCGAGTGAAGGGTAGCCCAGAAATTATGTTTTATTTTCAGAGAAATAACTATTTTCTTTATATTGTTCAACACAGAAGCAAATAAAAGGAAATAAAAGGAAAACCACCAAGGTATCAGGACCGATCACTGCTGCTCCTAGCTCGAACAGGGCACAATCCACACAATGATTCTATTAGTGATTCTGTTGGTAGACCACCATCAGTAAAAACGTATCCAAACACAGTTACGAAAAACTTTTTATTCACCACGGCACAGCTACTACCTGCACACAGTGCAAAATAAAACGAACTAGCAAAACAGGTTTAGCGCTTTCATCTGTTCATAACAGACTTCCTCAGAACCTACAACTGACAAAAATAATTCTTCTCTTATACAACTTTTGGCGCCAAATCTATCAATAAATTAACTAATTAAATAATTAATTAATTCAATGAAGCTTCATTGTATTGCAGTATGTACATAATTTCATCTAAAATATACCTTAAAAACATTTCTATTATTTCTATAAAAATACAGTGTTCAAAATTGTATAAATAATGCAAATAATTCATACTGTGTATAATACCCTTAATACAAGTACAGTTAGTATTAAAAGTAACATTGAAAATAACATTGAAAATAACACCATATATTTGTCACTATTTGAAATTATTACATAGAAATAAATATAAATATAAATGAAAATATTTATATTATATTATGTTAAAATGAAAAATAAAATAATTGCTAATATTATTCCCCTAATGTCAAAAATGGTTTTAAACTAATGTATTCATTCAATCCTGGGTATGTAGTGGCGTCAAGACAAATTTGCCATTTACTTTCCATGGCACCTAACTTCGCTTTCCAGTTGCCACTACCCATTCATCTATCTACTACTTCCAGGATGGCAAATTTAAATGTATGCTCTTTACCTTTATCTTTGACATGTTTGCTAAGTGCGTTTTTATCATCCTCTTTCTTTATTTTATAAATGTGTTCGTATATACGGGTTTTTAATTTTCTCTCTGTTTTGCCTATGTAATAAGCAGAACAGAATAAACACTTAGCTAAATACACAACTCCCTGACTATTACAATTGCCAGCTCTAAATTTGCATGTGCTTTTAATAACATTGTCTAATTTTACGTGTTTGTCTTCATTAATATATTTACATTGTGTGCATGTACCACATCTTTTGGTACCCTTTCCAATATTGTCTTTTTTATATCTGTACTCACTACTTTCGACTATTCTCTTAAGATTCTTACCTGTTTTATATACTATTTGTGGATGGGGTCCCACCATATTTTCTATATCTTCCATGTTGTACAATAATGTCCAATATCTATATAAAATCTCCTTAACTAAATTAGTATGCAAATTATACATAATCACACATACTCTTCTTTCAGATGTCCTATTTGTCTTGTTGTTAAAAGCTTCATATCCTAATAATGGGTGGTATTTCTTTCCCCATTGTAATCTAACATATTGGACCACATCATCTAACATATCTTTTGGGTAGTCTCTTTTCGTGAATAATCCATATATGTGTCCTAGTTCTTCTGTCATTAACTCCATCGTAGATGACATTCGAGCTGCTCTTACGCATTGTCCTTTTACTACGTTTTTGAAAATATGGGGAGGGTGACAGCTTCCAAAATGGATGTAATCGTTGGAATATGTTTGTTTCCTAAATAGTTTCGATGTAAACCCTGTCCCACTGTTGCTTATATATGTGTCCAAGTATGCTATTCCCTTTTCTTCCACTGTGTGTGTAAATTTTAGAAATTCTGTAGTGCTATTAATATATTTAATAAATTCTGGTATGGTCTCCATTTTTCCTTTCCAGATAATAAATAGATCATCCAAAAAACGTGTATATAGGGAGATATTTTTGAAATATTCACTAGAAAAAAGGAAGAGGTTCTCCCATTCCAGCATAACTAAATTGGCATAAATGGGTGCACATGATGCACCCATTGCTGTACCCCTAGTCTGTCTAAACAGTTCTCCTTGGAATTCAATATAGTTATGTTCTAATATGAGACTCATCATACTCAAAATAAGTTGAATTTTATCCCAAGATAGGGTTGAGTATTTTCTCAAACTGCTACCAAAGTATTCCAGACCTTTTTCTATCGGAATACAGGAGAAAAGATCTTTAACATCTATGGTAATAAATATGATGTCTTTGCCCCACACTTCTGGTGTTAACTTACTAAGAAAGTGCCAGGAATCCTTAATAAGATGTGGTACATTACCATAGATGTGTTTTGTCCACTGATCAATGGTAACTCCCATGTTGAACGTTTTGGACTTAGAACCTGAAATGATAGGTCTAAATGGCGGATGTTTCAGACACTTGTGGATCTTCGGAATACATACTATTCTGGCCAATATCGGATATTCGTTCCTTATGAAGTTATATATTTCCTCATTTATTCTGCTGTCTAAAAGATATTCTTCTACGACCAGATCAATACGTCTATGTCCAATGTTTACCTGGTTGACTGATATTTCCTCATAGTTCCCTGAATTAAATAGTATATCTTGCACCACACTGTTATATTCAGCCTTATCGTATAGAACAATCCCACCTCCCTTGTCAGGTTTCATAATTCGCGTATCTTTATTACATATAACTTCATCCAATATAGTTCTTTCCTCATTAGTCAAGTTATCTTTCAAATTCTTATCTGTAACATTTTGCTTCCTAAGGTTGTTATATAATTCGTATACTTCTTTGCATACCGCCTGTTCATATGAGGCAACCTGCGGATTGGGCGGAGGTATAAAGGTACTTCTTTTAACTAGCTTGTTCTCCCTTTCCTTTTCCTTTTGTCCTTCTGCCTTGTTCTTAAAAAATATTGCCAGATTCAGTCTACGGCAATAAAGCTTGATCTCTTTAATAGTGTCAAATAAGTTGAAACCAACGGTTGGGATATATTTCATACCTTTGCTGAATAGGGTGAAAAAACTATCTGTGATTTCAGTTTCAGTGTAATTGTATACCTTAAATCCATTTTGGTTATATATCCTTGGTCTACCTTCGTCGTTAGGGTCATCATCTGATTGTGCATATACATAGTCAATGTTCCCACTTTCCTTATCATTCGTCTTAGCATCCTTTACCTTATTTTCTATACTGTTTCCACAATTCTTATTTAAAACCTCTTCTGGTATTTCATAGGTGCGGGGTAAAACCTCCCCCCTTGAAAATTTTCATCTTCTTCGTGTCTGATATTTATATTGTGTTTATCTCTCCTTATATTATGTGTCTCACGGTTTTGGGGCCAAATGTATGTTCTCCCCGTCCGATATAACTCCATATCTCTATCTATCTTTTGCATCTTTCTGTTGTATGCCCTTCTAACTCTATTGCTTGCTATCTGGAATTGTTTAGAGTATAGTTCTTGCCAGTCATCAAACTCTATATCACTTATTATTTCCTCATTTAACACTTCTAATTCATTAACAACAAATGCTATCTTTTCGTCATTGTATTTCATTATTGTTTTCATATACATATGACCAAAAGTGTCGAACAGCTTATTAAACTCCTGCATCATTTCATTATTGTAATCAATACCTAAAGGGAGTTTGAAAAAACGTAACCCCTTAGGTACAATGTGTTCACTGATACATTTCTCCAAATAAGCATTGTCCAATTTTGCACATTTTAAATGGATAAGTTTTTTTCCTAAAGTGTAAATTTTTGCTTTCAAACTACTATTCATATTATTAGACTTTGATTTACCATATACATTTCTAGCATCATTTTTTATAACATCATTCTTAGTACAAAATTCATAATCTTCGGTTAGAAATTCAGACATAGCATTAGTTGGCTTATTGTCCTTTCCCTTTCTAGAACTCGGATATACAGTGCTCTGTTTCATATTTATTCTGTTACCCCTTTTAGGGCTTGAAATAATGTCTTTAAACATAGTACCTTTATTGCCATTCGTATCCGTTCCTTTACAAATGGCATTGGAGTAAGTTCTCATATTTTCCCGTTGTTTGGGACATGCTCCCAATCTTTTATTTTCCGTCGTCTGGTGAAACAGGCTAAAGTCAAATGTAAATTCAGCCTCCGATACTACGTTATCTGTAGTATCTTTTATGTCAAGGTTTGGCGTAGGTATTGGTGTAGTTTTACCCTCTCCTTGCCCATTAGGTATTTCCTCTTGGCTGCTGAGCATAATCCGTTCGGCGATAAACGGTGGTGTATCTGCAAGGTCTTTTTGATGTTTGTAAAGATTTACATGTTGGGAAGTATCAGCTCCATTCCCCATTTGTATGGACTCGGTAAGCTTACCGACTAGTTCCAATAACTTGTTGACATCTGCTTGGAGTGTGGTCACGTCCGCTCGGAGCGTGACATATTCTGCTCTGCTCAATGAAGCCTCCGAAGCTGCCGAATCGGCCATAGTTCAACACAGAAGCAAATAAAAGGAAAACCACCAAGGTATCAGGACCGATCACTGCTGCTCCTAGCTCGAACAGGGCACAATCCACACAATGATTCTATTAGTGATTCTGTTGGTAGACCACCATCAGTAAAAACGTATCCAAACACAGTTACGAAAAACTTTTTATTCACCACGGCACAGCTACTACCTGCACACAGTGCAAAATAAAACGAACTAGCAAAACAGGTTTAGCGCTTTCATCTGTTCATAACAGACTTCCTCAGAACCTACAACTGACAAAAATAATTCTTCTCTTGTACAACTTTTGGCGCCAAATCTATCAATAAATTAACTAATTAAATAATTAATTAATTCAATGAAGCTTCATTGTATTGCAGTATGTACATAATTCCATCTAAAATATACCTTAAAAACATTTCTATTATTTCTATAAAAATACAGTGTTCAAAATTGTATAAATAATGCAAATAATTCATACTGAGTGTATAATACCCTTAATACAAGTACAGTTAGTATTAAAAGTTCTTTATATTGTTGTAAGAGGCACTGGCAGATTGTTTATCATTGGGCACCACCAGTCTTATTGTTGTATATAGGTGGGAGAACTTTAATGCTTGGTCAGGTCTCTGCCAGTCATACTTCATTTTAAATAGAAACCAATACGCTCCTGTGCACATCACATGGATGACATAATTCAGGGCATAGTGCCTTTGTCTGGGAGTACTTTCAGACAAGAGATGAGGATGCATCTCATAAGGATCATTACTGTAAGATTCATATGTCTTTGTTGGAACCCAGTTTTAGGCAAAATTCCCAATGTACAAGGTTGCAGTCTTAATTTATCATAGGTTCATAGGTAGGTACTAGGCTATCGGCCCTGGGGCCTATACAAGCCCATCCAAAAAGGTACCCTGGCTTTTGCCACCCATGAAAATTATTTTCCTGTGCCACTGTTGAGCCGAGTCACAGAAGTGATTCCCGGGGTGAATTTCATATTTCCCACCCAATCATCAAGATTTTTCTTGAAGAGTGCTAATGAGGAGCTTTGTTTGATATAGATAGGTAGTTTATTCCAGAGTATGGGAAGTCTCTGGGACAGGAATCTATTCCTCTGGCATGTTCTCTTTGTGGTGACAAGGTTTAGGTCCCTAGAGCGTGTAGCTCGGAGGGATTGGGATTTCTTTAAGTGGAGCATGTCCAACAGCCCTGGTTTTGACATAGCTTTGTATGTTAGGCAGAGATCACCTCTGAGTAGGTGATATGCGATGGAGTAAAGCTGGAGTTTTTTGAGACGGTCTGCGTAGGGCATCTGTTTGAGGCCAGTAATCCTCTTTGTGAGGTATTTCTGCGGCCTTTCCAGTTGTTGTAGATGTCTTGTGAGGTACATACCAAAAGGGGCATTGTACTCTATAATGGGTCTAAGGAGTGATGACTAGAGGGGAACAATGACCTCTTTTTTTCTGGATGAGAAACCTTTTGTGATGAGGTGTGCCACATAGAAGGATTTTCCTGACTACTGTGGTGATGTGATTATCAAAGAAGAGACTACTGTCCACCTGTGTCCCAAGGTCTCTTATCACACTTTCGGTGTTAAGTATACTACCGCCTATGTTGTAGTTCATGGGTACCGAGTTTTTACCAAAGGGGATGACAGTGCACTTTTTGGCATTGAGCTTGAGGCCATGGCTTTGACACCAGGCATCTGTCTCAGTGAGGCCCTTTTGTAGGATGTCCACATTGTTAGGAGTTTCGATTATGGCTCCTAGTTTGCAGTCATCTGCGAACGTCGTTAGCCAAAGACCTTCTGTGTTAGCCTGTACTTCAGAGAAGCAGATACCAAACAGGAGAGGACCCAGGACTGAACCCTGTGGTACTCCACTTGTCACTGGTCTGAAGTCGGATTTGGAGTCTGCTACTTTCACAGTGTAGGTTCTATCAGTGAGCCAGTTAGCAGCCCATCTTGTGACATAGGGATTTATACCTAGTTTAGTGAGTTTATCTATAATTCCAGAGTGTGGGATGGTGTCGAAAGCCTTGGCAAGATCTAGATAGGCTGTGTGAACCACCTTACCCTTGTCTATGGCTTTGGTGACTGCTTCAAAGAATTCCATCAGGTTTAGGAGACATGATCTGCCTTTTACAAACCCGAACTGGGTGGGATCCAGAGTTTGGAGATTACCAATGTCTTTGTTTATAAGTTCCATGATGATACGTTCCATGGCCTTGCAGACCAGGCTCGTCAGGCTAATGGGGCGGTAGTTCCCAGGGTCCGTGGTGGCTCCCCCCTTGTGGAGTGGGATAACCGTTGCTGTGCGCCATTCAGCAGGCACAAAGCCTGAGGTGAGGCTATGATTGAACATGGTACTTAGGTGGGGTGCCAGTTCGTTCTGTAGTTCATGTAGATCGCAGCGTAGGATGTTGTATGGTCCCATGGATGCTGTGTTCTTGGCTTTGGAGAGTGTGGTTTTTACCTGTGCAGCCGTGATTACAGGAACTTTGCATTCTTCCGGTATGATGAAACAAAACTTCGGACTCACCACGAAAATAAAATAAAAGTAGACTTTAATAAACAAACGGTAAGCGCTTTCGCGTATTCGGAGATACGCTTCTTCAGACCATGACATCAAGTTAATACTGTATGCTTCTATAGTCAAACATCGACATCATTATTTATAATTAAGTAATTAATTAGACAATTAAACAATCAATAAACTGGCCATTTAAAGAAATAGCTTATTAATACTCAGTTCTTAAAGCAAGGTACACTGTTATACAGTAAGCAAATGCAGTCATTCATAACTACTTTAAAAATCTTTAAATGCATATAACATGCTAAAAATCTATTTAACGTTTAGATAAACACATATATATATATTTAACAATATATCCGGTATAGAGATGGGCTCTTTAGGAGGTGAGAGGGGAGTGAAGTTAGCACAGAACCTATCTGCCAGGATGTTGGCAATATCAGTTGGGTCTGTATATTTAGTGCCATTGTGCTGCAACTCAGAGCAGATCTGAGTGTTGCCATTGAGATTCTTGACATAGCTATAGAATGCTTTGTGGTTGTCTTTAGAATCAGTGGCGATTTTGTTTTCATAACTAGCTTTGGAGGATTTTATCAGGGATTGCAGCTTCTTACTGAGGCTGACCAGGGAGCTCCTCCACTCGATGGATTTTACTCTTTTTTGCAAGAGTTTCTTCCTTCTGTTGTACAGTTCGTTTATGGCAGGGGACCACCAGATTGGCTTCCTTTTTTTGGAGGATAGCGTCTTGGTTCTGTTTGGGATAGCACGATCCATGCACTCATGTAAGTGCTGCTTATAAAGTGCAATTGTGTAGGATTCAGTAGTCGTAACTGTATTGTACATCTACATGGGTGTCATGAAGTTCACCACTTCTGTCTTAAGAAGCATGAAGTTGGCTTTGGAGAAATTTTTTACCATGGTTTCCTTAATGGGGGGTGGAGGCAGGATGTGGATATCTAGGGTAATTAGCTTATGGTCGGATCGGACCAATGAGGTGTTGACTTCAGGTGTGGAACACCGGTCATTCATATTGGTAATGACTAGATCTAGAATATTGTTGCCCCTGGTGGGGGTCTGGAAAGTTGATCCAGGGCATTGGAGTTTATGAATTCCAGAAAGCGTTGAGCGAAGGAGTTGGTACATTAGTAGTTTTCCCAGTTAATGGTGGGGTAGTTGAAATCGCCCATTATTAGGGTGTTAGGTTGAACCCTAATATTTTCCAGTACATCAAGAAAAGAGGAGTGGGAATCCTGGGGCATGGTGGGTGATCTGTAGCAAGCTACAATTTGGAATGTGGTCTTGCCCAGAGTTAGTTGCACTTGGATAATCTCGGATGTATTATGCTGAGCAACTAGCCTGGAGGTGTGGATATCCTTAATGAATATGGACACGCCTCCACCTTTAGTGTTCTGGTCCAGGTTACATGGCCGAAAAGTGTGGTATGAGTTATAGCCTGGTAGTGCAGGGGTGCTCTCTGGAGCCTTGAACCAGGTCTCAGTCACAGCAAAGATATCAATGTTCTCCATTTTAAGGAGTGCCACGAGTGAGTGCATTTTGAGATTTAGACTTCTAGCATTGAGTAGCATCACCATCAGTTTTTGCTTGCCTGTTCATGTTACGGCGGTGAATTTGTCATTTGAACCTTGCCTAAAAAAGGCACTTTAGGGGCGGCAAGAACCTTAGCCAGTATCCGGAATCCCAGGTGTGACAGGTGCAGGCCATCTCTGGCAAAGCATCGTGGTCTGTCAACCATGACACCCCAGGCAGACGGATACTGGATCCCTTTAGAATGCACCAGAAGCTTAGCCAATTGTTGAAGTCAATCATTTTGTCCTTGTACTGCGGCATCATTCTGGGTGATGGCAGAATGCTACTCAGGGCTAGGGTCATACCTGCCTGGGCTGCAAGATCGGAGAGCTCTTCCATGTCTCTCTTCATGTAGTCCAGGGAGGTACGTCTCAGGTCATTCACACTTACATGGACAATGACAGAGTCATATTTATACTTGTGGAGTGACCTGAGTGTGTGCGTTATGTGGTGGATCCTGGCACCCGACAGGCAGCTGACAGTAAACTTCTCCTTGTTTAGCTTGGTGAGTGGGACATCAGTGTGCCTGACTATAGTCTCGCCTATGACTAGTGTGTTGGGTACGTTATTTTGCCTTATTGGCTGTGGTTGAGTGGCACACTGAGTCTGTGGGCTATGTGTCATTTGGGTTGTGTTGGAGGGGGGTGGAGGTTGCTTGCATTTCTGCTTTGGAGGTCTCTGTTGCTTGAGCAGATTATTACTGAGAGCCTCCGCGAATGTTTTTGTGTTTCTATGTGTGGATTTTGGTGATGTAGATTTAGTGAGACTATGTGATGAGTGTGGTGTGGTTGCAAGTGTTTACCTTCTCCTCTTGACTGTCAAGTTCAGTCTTGATTGGAGAGAACTTTACCTCCAGTTTGGCTAGATAAGTGCCTCTCTCACAGGTTGTAGTGTTGGGTGGTAGGAGGAGAGGGTTGTCTGTGTACATGAGGCAATTTCTACATTGCCCCAAGATGCCCAGATTTATCAGATAAACAGGAGAGAACACTGGGAGCTGACCCTTGGACATGCCTGAATAAAAAAACTATTTTCCTCTAGACAAGTGAGGAAAGTGAGCACAAGAGCTATTTTTCTCTAAGCAAGTGAGGAAAAGTACCAAAACTGTTTTCCTCTAGGTAATGAGGAAGGTTGAGTGCTTTAGTAATTAGTAGGTTATTTAGTGCTAAAAAGTTCTGAACAAGTGCTGATCACAAATAAGCAAATTCAAGTGCTAAAAGTAAGAATCTGTATCTGGACTAAACTAGTTACAGGAAAGGGGGGGAAACAACTGCAAATGTGGGCTTTTAAATCAGAAGGTTGAGAGAGATGGAAAAACTGCCCAAACGGCCAATAACTACAATTTCTGGGCCAGAACCACTCCTTATGTGGTAGATAGGTTACCTAGTTTTTACCACTCCCACTGATATGCTAGAAGGCTTCCCTCCAACACAGAAAGCTTTGGGGGGCTCAGAAGCTTACATACAGTCCTGGATACAGCAAATCTGAGTCTGGACTACACTAGTTACAAGAAAGGTATTATAGATATATATATATATATATATATATATATATATATATATATATATATATGTATACACACACACACACACAGAAAAATAGCTAAAACAGCAGAGAAAACAATTCAAATGCAGTGCAAGTTAGCACATTTGAGTATGTAGCAATGTTGGACCAAACAGTTTAAAAAATGCAATTATACCATGACCCCCTATTAATATTCCAAAACGTGTGCGCTGATTGGCCAGCGTGCATGTTGTAAATCGACGTATACTAATGGAAAAAGGTCCGGTCGCCCGGACTTTTTCCATTAGTATAAGTCTTTTTTTAAAACACTGTCTCGCTATGTTAAAAGAGTTTAACATAGTGACACAGGTTTAAAAAAAGCAATGGAGATTTCCGTTGCTTTTTTTAAAGCTGTCTCGCTATGTTAAACTCCTTTAACATAGCGACACAGTGTGTAAAAAGCAACGGAGATCTTGCTTTCTCCGTTGCTTTTTTTTTTAAACCTGTCTACAGTAAAAAAGCAACGGAGATCTTGCTTTCTCCGTTGCTTTTGGCCACAGCTCTGATGTACTGTGTAGGCATGCGCAGTACATCAGAACTGCTGCGGATGCCAGACAGCTGCGGAAGGGCAGCAAAGAGGCATTATACAATGCCATTATTTAAGAAAAGTAATTGTTTCTTTTCTTAAATAATGTCATAGATATAAGCAATAACCACTTCTGGGTGTAATGCGGGATTTAACCACGGTTGTCTTTGTTTGGTCCCTCGTGACCAAACCATGCCAACCGTGGTTAAATCCCGCATTACCCACACCCAGGCGTGGGTTATTGCTATATTAAATTAAAAATGACTAAAAACAATGCGGAAGGAGTCTATTGGGTAGAATGAGGTAAAGAGATGGGGCTGGGGGGAGTGTCCCAGATCATATCTACTGTAGGGGCGGGCAACTGCAAAAACCTCCAAATTTGAACAACACAAGAATATGGAGGGTGGGTATGGGAAAACCTACACCTTCTGCAGAGATCTGAAAAACTATACAGTGAAGCAAAAGTAACAGTGCACAACTCTGAAGTCAGCCAGCAATTATATAAAATTGGTCAAACAACAATTACCAGTACACAACTCTGAAGTGCCAGAAAAATATACTCAGCTCTGTATATCTCCAGATAGTTTGAAGAGCACTCTGTCAGGACACAGGAAGGCTCCAGCAATGATATGCAGACTTTTTTATTAGGAGGGTCTAATTTTATGCAAGTAATCCTTGAGATAGTCAGATAACACACAGGATGTAAAACCAGTTATACCAACTTAAGACACAGAGAAATAGGGGGAGGGGGAAAAACACATTCAGCAGAAATCTGAAAAACTATACAGTGAAGCACAAGTAACAGTGCACAACTCTGAAGGCAGCCAGCAATGATATAAAATTAGTCAAACAACAATTTACCAGTACACAACTCTGAAGTGCCAGAAAAATATACTCAGCTCTGTATATCTCCAGATAGTTTGAAGAGCACTCTTTCAGGATACAGCAAGGCTCCAGCTCATTTTGCAGTTGTATTGTAAGAGAACATGCTTTCTATGGTACATTTTTGCTGTTAAAGTAAAATTGCCAGTCCATTTAACTTCCTGGTTCTCATTGGGTAGAAAAGACCTTATTGATCAGCAGTCTAAGCAAAATTGTTTATCAATATTGTAACTATAAATAGAGTCTTTGCTGAATCGTATTGAAAAAGTCATAACCAAGTTTCTTTTGGCTTTCACACCCCCTTTTTTTCCCCAAAGGTACATATCTTCACATTTTATTCTGCCTGGAGAAAACTACAATATTAACGGTTCTATACAGTGTGCTTCTTGTAATAAAAATATTAATTGAAAGAACCAATAACTTGAGTAGCCTTTGAAGAATATTAGATCTTGAATATTTTTTTTTATTTCTTATGTTTCTTCTATGTCAGATTTTCTGACTTAATCCAAACGTAAATGTAAAGTGAAGCATGGGGTGGTCTCCCAGGAAACCTAAAACTATTTTTTTTTTTTTTGTTATTGTTATTATTTGTAAAACGGATAGGTGTGCTGGTCTGCTGACCCTTATTTGTCATGACTCAGGTTAATTGAGCAGAAAATACTACACTTTCTAGTAACAATTACTTTTTTTCATTTACTTAACACCATTAAAGAGAAAAAAAACACTAACAAAATATTTACTGAGTATAATATTTTAAACTTTATACACTATTTGCAATATATCCATCTTGGTGCAATTCCACAGTTTAAGCCAATAAAGCAGTTAGATATAAATGTATTCTGTCCATTGTCATAAAAACAGGTACTGGAGCCTTCCTGTGTCCTGACAGAGTGCTCTTCAAACTATCTGGAGATATACAGAACTGAGTATATTTTCCTGGCACTTCAGAGTTGTGTACTGGTAATTGTTGTTTGACTAATTTTATATCATTGCTGGCTGACTTCAGAGTTGTGCACTGTTATTTTTGCTTCACTGTATAGTTTTTCAGATCTCTGCTGAAGGTGTAGGTTTTCCCATACCCACCCTCCCTATTCTTGTGTTGTTTAAATTTGGAGGCTTTTGCAGTTGCCCGCCCCCACTGTAGATTTGATCTGGGACACTCCCCCCCAGTCCCATCTCTTTACCTCATTCTAACTAATAGACTCCTTCAGCACTTGTTTTTAGTCATTTTTAATTTAATTGCATTTTTTAAACTGTTTGGTCTAACATTGCTACATACTCAAGTATGCTAGCTTGCACTGCATTTGAATTGTTTTTACTGCTGTTTTAGCTACTTTTCTGTGTGTGTGTGTGTGTGTGTGTGTGTATGTATGTATGTATGTATGTGTGTATATATATATATATATATATATATATATATATATATATATATATATATATATATATATAAAATACTTTTCCTGTAACTAGTGTAGTCCAGATTCAGATTTGCTGTATCCAGGACTGTATGTAAGCTTCTGAGCCCCCCCAAGCTTTTTATGTTGGAGGGAAGCCTTCTAGTTTATCAGTGGGAGTGGTAAGCACTAGGTAACCTATCTACCACATAAGGAGGACTCTGGCCCAGAAATTGTAGTTATTGGCCATTTGGACAGTTTTTCCATCTCTCTCAACTTTCTGATTTAAAAGCCCGCATTTGCACTTGTTTCCCCCCTTTCCTGTAACTAGTTTACTCCAGATACAGATTCTTAGTTTTAGCACTTGAATTTGCTTATTCATGATCAGCACTTGTTTAGAACTTGTAAGCAGTAAATAACCTTCTAATTGCTACAGCACTCAACCTTCCTCATTACCTAGAGGAAAACAGTTTTGGTACTTAACTTTCCTCACTTGCTTAGAGAAAAACAGCTCTTGTACTCACTTTCCTCACTTATCAGGAGGAAAATCGTTTTTTTATTCAGGCATGTCCAAGGGTCAGCTTCCAGTGTTCTCTCCTGTCTATCTGATGAATCTGGGCATATTGGGGCAATGTAGAAATTGCCTCATGTACACAGACAACCCTCTCCTCCTACCACCCAACACTACAACCTGTGAGATATGCACTTATCTAGCCAAACTGGAGGTATAGCTGTCTCCAATCAAGACTGAACTTGACAGTCAAGAGGAGAAGGTAAACACTTGCACCACACCACACTCATCACATAGTCTCACTAAATCTACACCACCAAAGTCCACACACAGCAACACAAAAACATTCACGGAGGCTCTCAATAATAATCTGCTCAAGCAACAGAGACCTCCAAAGCAGAAACGCAAGCAACCTTCACCCCCCCAACACAACCCAAATGAGACATAGCCCGCAGACTCAGTGTGCCACTCAACCACAGCCAATAAGGCAAAACAACGTACCCAACACACTAGTCATAGGTGACTCTACAGTCAGGCACACTGATGTCCCACTTACCAGGCTAAACAAGGAGAAGGTTACTGTCAGCTGCCTGTCTGGTGCCAGGATCCGCCACATAACCCACGCATTCAGGTCACTCCACAGCAAGTACAAATATGACTTTGTCATTGTCCATGTTGGTGTGAATGACTTGAGACGTACCTCCCTGGACTACATGATAAGAGACATGGAAGAGCTCCCCGATCTTGTAGTCCAGGCAGGTATGACCCTAGCCCTGAGTAGCATCCTGCTGTCACCCAGAATGATGCCGCAGTACAAGTACAAAATGAATGACTTCAACAATTGGCTAAGCTTCTGGTGCCAGTCTAAAGGGATCCAATATCTGTCTGCCTGGGACGACATGGTCGACAGACTACGATGCTTTGCCCGAGATGGCCTGCACCTGTCACCCTTGGGATTCCGGATACTGGCTAAGGTTCTTGCCGCCCCTGTAGTGCCTTTTTTAGGCAAGGTTCAAATGATAAATTCACCAACGTATCAGGAACAGGCAAGCAAAAACTGAGGGTGATGCTACTCAATGCTAGAAGTCTAAATCTCAAAATGCACTCACTCGAGGCACTCCTTAAAATGGAGAACATCGATATCTGTGCAGTGACTGAGACATGGTTCAAGGCTCCAAAGAGCACCCATGCACTACCAGGCTATAACTCATACCACACATTTCGGCCATGTAACCTGGTCCGGAACACCAAAGTTGGAGGTGTGTCCATATTCATTAAGGATATCCACACCTCCAGGCTAGTTGCTCAGCATAATGCAGCTGAGGTTATCAAGTGCAACTCTGGGCAAAACTGCAATCCAAATTGTAGCTTGCTACAGATCATCCACCATGCCCCAGTATTCCCACTCCTCTTTTCTTGATGTACTGGAAAATATTAGGGTTCAACCAAACACCTTAATAATGGGCGATTTCAACTACCCCACCATTAACTGGGAAAACTACTCATGTACCAACTCCTTCACTCAACGCTTTCTGGAATTCATAAACTCCAATGCCCTGGATCAACTTATCCACATCCCCACCAGGGGCAACAGTATCCTAGATCTAGTCATTACCATCATGAGTGACTGGTGTTCCACACCTGGTCAATGCCTCATTGGTCCGATCCAACCATAAGCTAATTACCCTAGATATCCACATCCTGCCCCCACCCCCATTAAGGAAACCATGGTAAAAAATTTCTCCAAAGCCAACTTCATGCTTCTTAAGACAGAAGTGGTGAACTTCATGACACCCATGCAGATGGACAATACAGTTATGACTACTGAATCCTACACAATTGCAGTTTATAAGCACTTATATGAGTGCATGGATCGTGCTATCCCACACAGAGCCAAGATGCTATCCTCCAAAAAAAGGAAGCCAATCTGGTGGTCCCCTGCCATAAACAAACTGTACAACAGAAGGAAGAAACTGTTGCAAAAGAGAGTAAAATCCCATGAGTGGCGAAGCTCCCTGTCAGCCTCAGTAAGAAGCTGCGATCCCTGATAAAATCCTCCAAAGCTAGTTACGAAAACAAAATCACCACTGATTCTAAAGAAAAATACAAAGCATTCTATAGCTATGTCAAGAATCTCAATGACAACACTCATATCTGCTCTGAGTTGCAGCACAATGGCACTAAATATACAGACCCAACTGATATTGCCAACATTCTGACAGATAGTTTCGGTGCTAACTTTACCCCCCTTTCACCCCCTAAAGAGCCCATCTCTACACAGGAAGAATGCAAAGCTCCTGTAATCACGGCTGCACAGGTAAAAAACACACTCTCCAAAGCCAAGAACACACCATCCATGGGACCAAACAACATCCCAGGCTGCATTCTACATGAACTACAGAACGAACTGGCACCCCACCTAAGTACCATGTTCAATCATAGCCTCACCTCAGGCTTTGTGCATGCTGAATGGCGCACAGCGACGGTTATCCCACTCCACAAGGGGGGAGCCACCACAGACCGTGGGAACTACTGCCCCATTAGCCTGACGAGCCTGGTCTGCAAGGCCATGGAACATATCATCATAGAACTTATAAACAAAGACATTAGTAATCTCCAAACTCTGGATCCCACCCAGTTCAAGTTTGTAAAAGGCAGATCATGTCTCCTAAACCTGATAGACTTCTTTGAAGCAGTCACCAAAGCCGTAGACAAGGGTAAGGTGGTTCACACAGCCTATCTAGATCTTGCCAAGGCTTTTGACACCATTCCCCACTCTGGAATTATAGATAAACTCACTAAACTAGGTATAAATCCCTATGTCACAAGATGAGTTGCAAACTGGCTCACTGACAGAATCCACACTGTGAAAGTAGCAGACTCCAAATCCGACTTCAGACCAGTGACAAGTGGAGTACCACAGGGTTCAGTCCTGGGTCCTCTCCTGTTTGGTATCTACTGCTCTGAAGTGCAGGCTAACACAGAAGGTCTTTGGCTAACGAAGTTCGCAGATGACTGCAAACTAGGAGCCATAATTGAAACTCCTAACGATGTGGACATCCTACAAAAGGGCCTCACTGAGACAGATGCCTGGTGTCTAAGCCATGGCCTCCAGCTCAATGCCAAAAAGTGCATTGTCATCCCCTTTGGTAAAAACTCTGTACCCATGAACTACAACATAGGCGGTAGTATACTTAACACCGAAAGTGTGATAAGAGACCTTGGGACACAGGTGGACAGTAGTCTCTCCTTTGATAATCACATCGCCACAGTAGTGAGGAAATCCTTCTGCGTGGTACACCTCTTCACAAAAGGTTTCTCATCCAGAAAAAAAGAGGTCATTGTTCACCTCTACTCATCACTCATTAGACCCATTATAGAGTACAACGTCCCTTTTGGTATGTACCTCACAAGAAATCTACAACAACTGGAAAGGCCGCAGAAATACCTCACAGAGGACTACTGGCCTCAAACAGATGCCCTATGCAGACCGTCTCAAAAAACTCCAGCTTTACTCCATCGCATATCACCTACTCAGAGGTGATCTCTGCCTAACATACATAGCTATGTCAAACCCAGAGCTGTTGGACATACTCCACTTAAAGAAATCCCAATCCCTCTGAGCTACACGCTCTAGGGACCTAAACCTTGTCACCACAATAAACAGAACATGCCGGAGGGATAGATTCCTGTCCCAGAGACTTCCCATACTCTGGAATAAACTACCTATCTATATCAAACAAAGCTCCTCATTAGCACTCTTCAAGAAAAATCTTGATGATTGGATGAGAAATAGGAAATTCACCCCGGGGATCACTTCTGTGGCTCTGCTCAACAGTGGCACAGGAAAATAATTTTCTTAGGTGGCAAAAGCCACCGTACCTTTTTGACTGGGCTTTTATAGGCCCCAGGGCCGATAGCCTAGTACCTACCTATGAACCAACTGGCTTCATTTTGAAGGTGTTCTTTTAATGCATTTTTAAAAGCGCTCCCAGTTTTTTTGCTTTATTACTCTGTTAGGTAGTCTGTTCCATGTGGCTGGTCCAACTTTGTAGAAAGCCCATTCACCTAGTTACAAGGAGAACAGTTCTGATCTCTGAAGGGTAATTTCCTTCTCAAAGTAGCGGAAGTACCCAAGATTCAAGATTTTGAACTGGAGAGTACTAAGCAATGATGTGGAAAGTAGAGAAATAGGGAACCAGCTGATAGCCTCTAGAGCCTCACAGTGATGTTTTCTTAGGTCAGACATGAGGACAAATCTGTGGATCCTCATTTCAAGAGCTTGTAGTTTTTTGTGTTCTAGGCTGAGTGGAAGCAAAATGGGCTTAACTGTACCCTAGTTTAGGAATAAAAATGTGTCAGGCAATGGCAGTTTGTATTTTGGGAGACAGATGAATTATTCTGTAACATAACTTCAGCTGTGACAGTACTTTTGTTGTAATTTTCAGGGTGTGCTGTAAAGCCTGTACGTTGGTCTAGACTAAGTCTTGAAATTTTTATTTTGTGACATTAAAGATGATATTGTCTGTAACTATCGGGTTGTAATGAAGCTAGTTTATGATGAGTGGGGAAAAGCATGATTTTTTTTTGGTCGTTGGGGAGGGGTGGTTATAAGTAAATTAAATGAAGTGGCCCAGTCACAGAGATCCATGCACTTTGTCTGATGATTCACCTGTAGGGCATTGAATGATTTGAGTCAGGTAGTAGTGTGTCATCTGCATATGTAATAAGGTTCAGTGAAGGAGGAGCCGATGTCATTGTTAAATAGGAAAAATAGTAGGGTGGCTAATACTGAGATTTGTGAGACTCCAGTATTTAGTAAAGCTGTAGAGAACGGGGATGTATTGAAATGAACTTTTTTCTTTCCATTGAGTAGTTTTTGAACCACTTGAATACATTGTCACCAAAATGAAGTCTGGCCAGTTTAAGAAATTAATGATATCTATGAAGACTCCAGATGAGATGAGGAGTTGTTTGTCTTTCGGCTTTTTCCCGGTAAGGGGTCGCCACAGCGGAACTCTGGTCTGCTAATGATTGGCAGTACATTTTTTTTACGAAACATCGAGGTGCCAGCTCGATGCCCAACCTTCAACGAAGGCACGCCCATTTAGGCATGCATGTCTTTCGAACGCTACCCAACCGCGTGGAGGACATGCAGACTCCACACAGAAGGCACTCCCAAGCCAAGCCGAGAATCGAACGGGAGAGCCTGTTGCTGTGAGGTAACAACGCTACCGCTGTACCACTGTGGAATCCATCTGTCCTTTATTTAAATTGTTATAGATGCTATCAGTAGCTGAGATTAAGGCAGTAGTTGTGCTGAGTGCATTACATCTGTAAATATTTCCATGTTTAAACAACTATTTGTACAGTAATTTCTCATATGTTAGTAGTAGGACACAGGTTGGATATTGGACAGTAATTGGTTAGACTGGAAGGGGTTGAACATGTGGACATAGGGATTGTGATAGAATGTTTAAATGCTGAAGGCACAGGTCCAGTGGTTAGAGAGAGAGAGAGAGAGACTGTGTATGTGTGAGGGGTTTTAACTATTTTTTTTCATCTGCAGGTCTGAGAAGAGTAGGAAGAAGTTTGTTAAATTTGGCTCCTGTTGACTTTGTAGCAGTGATTTGGTTTCCTGTTTAGAATAAGTCCATGGACCAAATTGAACTATAAAGGTGTAGGCTGTGGGTCCTCTGGGGCTTAGTCCTTCAAACAAAGCCACTCCTTCACTATGCCCTGGGGGTCAAGGGTTCATTAATATTTGGAGGTGAATGTTATTTGACAACTTTCCCACCAACTTGTAATTTTACAATGGATTTTAAATGAGAAAAGACAGTTTAGTGGAAATTTGTGTCCGTTATTGTAAAATACGTACAAATTTGATAGCGGGAAGCATTTAGAGTGTATGACAGAAAATCTCCATACCTGATGTTGGTAACTAAACTGATTTTTGAAACTTCACCCTCTGAATCTCCGTAGACTGATGATGTTTCTACTGCACCCTTTCCTGCATTCTCCTTCATCCCATGAGTGGAGCTATCTATGAACTGCATGAGTCTTTTGAAAGTCAGAGCTTTCTCTTTTCATCAGTTAAACAAGAACAGATTGATTTAGTTTAGGAGTCCACGTCCCATCTCCCTCTGGTAAAGCTGTAGAGAAATTAAAGAAAGATTCATGTGAGGCCTACCTTTCTTGCTCCTTTGCAAGCATACATGTCCCAAAAAGACAGTGAAGTCCATAGGAAAATCTCTTTCTTCTCCAAGTAATGCAAGCCCCTGGCTTCTTTTTCTCTGCTGCTGTTGCAAAGAGTGTCAGTTGTATTTATGTCTGAGGAATCCTCTGTCTTCCTCCTTTGTTCAGAGAGAATTTCATCCGCAGCATCTGAGCCTGAAAGTAGGAGCTTTTTTGCTGAGCACAGAAACAATACTAGGCAGGCAATCATAAGATGCCTAGTCATTTAGACTTTTAAGTACGTACTCTTAAATGCGCAAAAAAGGAGGAAATATTTTAATAGTGGCTATCTCCTATGTTGAATAGGGCCATGCATGATAACCGTGGTGAAAATTTGTATCTGCCCATCCATTCATCAGGACAAACCTTAAAAGTAGCCAGAGTATCTTTGTCTAATGTGCAGTAATTAACTTTTCTCTCTCTTTTTTTTTTTTGCTGTTGCTGTCTGCCAGTCATCACTCTCCTGGCCGATCAGACCTTTTATTCCTCATCACTGGGATGATGGAGTAATTGAAGATTTTTTGCTTTTAAGCCCTACTCCTTGTTTTAAGCCCTACTCCCTGCATGCACTGTGCAATGTGCTTAGGGATGGGTATGTGCAATGGTCTTAATGTAATGATTGTCCTCTTCCTTCTGAAAGGGGCATTCCTTCCAAACAGTCCTGTTCCTCCTCCAAAGCACTTGGCAGTACTTTCTCTAGTTCTTACCTGGGAAATTGGACAGCCTCTTGTGTTCCCAATGACATGCAACCCACCCCACTCCGCTTAGGAAAGGTAGTTGGAATACATCCCTTCACTCCTTTCCCCTCCCTGCTTGGCTCCTCCAGTTCTGGAGGGTGCTAATCAAACCCTGGTCACCTGAATTTTGGTCAGGGCTCAATGTCTGCATGCCCTGGAGCCAGGGTACTTGTAGTGGTAACTTATTCCATAAGGGAATGTCAGGTTAAGAAACTCTCTCTCTCCATTGAGTCTTGTTTGTTAGTGTAGAATTGGTTCCGTAATGTGGATTTGCAGAGCCACTGGTTTTGAGAAGAGATAGGTCAAATTGGATTGGGTCTTTCATGGCTCAAAAAGCACCGACTATAAGGAGAGTTGTGCTGATCTGTACGGTGATTTGAAGGCCTTTAATTCTCTTGGTTAAAAATCTTTGTGGCTGTTTCAGTGATGCCTTACCTTCTCTTTCAGGTCTGTGAGGTCCTTTAAGCCCATTTCAGTACAGTTGATTACCCCAAATGCTTTTACTCAGAATACAGAACATATTGCCCCAGTGTTATTGTGGGAAGAGACCAGGAACAACAAGAGCACATTCTTTACCACATTTTTCTACACAGTGTCCACAGTTGTTCTCATGGGACCCTGTTAAAGTTTCAGTCTTATAGAAGCTTTTGATCAACCCACAGTTATTGGTGTTGATGTCAATGGATGTTTTGGAATTTTCTGTGGTTCTGTTGTTTGATCATTGACTTTCAACACTGACTCCACTGATGTTGATTTTTGTTAGTGTCAGGCTTCTGAATATCATCTCATGGCGAGGACCTGTGTCTTTGAATTAGCATTGGCCCCTATCCCTTTAGTGCCAAACATTCTATCACTGAGGTCAGCCTTACAGCCCTTAGTATCAAAGCTCTCAAGGTCAACCTTGGGGCTGAATAGGGCCTTGGCTGTGTATGTTAAATCTGGTCTGTCAATGTTGGATTCTGGGTCCTTTGCTTTGATCAGCTCAGATTGGTTATGATGCAGTTGGTTCAGGTCGAGGCTATCAGTCCAGACTTTGGCACCAATATCTGTCATGGTGCCTGTGCTGCAGGCTTCTCTAACTGTACCTCTTTTGACATTTGCATCCATCTCTGTCTCAGAGACATGTCTGATATCTCAGATCCATCATCCAGTTGCACAGGAGAGAGGGATGGATGAGCCATTGCAGGATGTTCCTGCCATATTTGGACAAAAATGATCGTTTTGTTCCTTGGACCTGTTGCCTTCAAGGAGAGGAAAGAAGGCCAACTGCAAAAAGAAACATTTAAATTCACCAGTAGGCTTACCATGATCATGGTTATTGAAAGTTTTTTGTATCCCTTTTTTCACCTGAATACATCCTGCATGAGTGCTTTGCATCTCCCACACCTTTTTATTGTGATATTCCACAGCTGAAAAATGGATTGACTGTTCAAGTCTGCATGGCAAAATTCTGTTCTGGTTGTCCCCATGCCAAACATGTCTAAAAAGATCCCACAGCTTCCCGAGGACTAGACATTATGGTCACGGTCTTCTCAAGTGGCCTGTATAGTTGTGGCAGTAAGTCAAAAGATTATTCCAGGTCTCTAGAGCCCATCATCCAGTCATCTAACAACAACAACAAAAACTTATGCTCTAGGCTGATAGAGGAGGCATGCTTACATGTTTTTTTCTTTGTCCTTGAGGGCTATGAACAGCATCTCCAAGATGCTTCATTTTCAGTGAGATTTGGTTGGTCACAATAACCAGTTTCTGGATGTGTTGCCATACACAGATTTAAAAAGAATGCTTCACTCCCATAGAGTGACCCTTTCATCCATAGCTACCATAACCATATCTCATAATGCAGTGGGTGGTGTAGCTAGGCAAACGGGCATTAAACTCACTTTACATCATCATGCTGGGTTTTACTTGACAGATTTTGTTAAAGATACAAAGTCCAATATTATCAATGCCCTTTTGATGTGATATTACTTTCAGTCCAGATGCTAATCCAAGCTCGAAAAGCGGAATCCAGGGGGAAAGAACTTTATAGCTGTTTGAATCAAATTCAAACCTCTTCAGGGCTTGTTCTTGCAAATGTAGTGGAGCCCATGTCGATAGTGGCTTCTGCACAGCCAACTGCAGTCTAACAGTAGAGGCTCTGGGAAAGGCTGACATGAATGCAGCAATTTTCAGAATGGCCATCAGACCGTAGAGAACAGCAGTAATCATAAACAGTGGTGCCATGGTCCCCCTTCTGTGGTCCACAGTAAGTTGACTTAGACTTTGCCTGGCTGCCCCACTCTAGAGACAGTCAGGAGTCACTTTTGCCTCCTGTCTACATGGATGGACATTACAGGTGACAAGTATATAAGGGCCATTATATCTAGTGAGTACAAGACTCCATTCCTTTCACCAAGCAAACCACTGTCTGCTTTATCCTTTCAAAGGTTCCATGCCCTCAGAAACTTTTGGTATAAAAGGTACTAGATTTTCTTCAAGAGAGAGACATCTAGGAGGTATGACATGACCAGAAAAGGCTAGACTTTAACTTGTAATTGTTTTTATTGCCAAAGAAAGCTTTTTCTTGTTTTGAGCAGACTCAGTCAGAACATTCCAAAAGAGCTCTCTCATTTGGTTGTGGTGCAGTCAGTCCTTCCGGGTTTGTTTGAAGAAGACTGGCTGTGCTCTGTGTTCTTGTCATCCCCAAGATTCATGTCTCACCATTATAATTGATCAGAAGACCACAATGTTTCTGTACACTAGAGTAATAGCAAGTTATTCTGAGTACCAGATAAAACAATTTGGATTCTCCTTAACTCCGTCTGTGTTCGCCAAATACATGTCCATCATAATAGTAAAGTACAGACTATAGAGCACCAATATTTTTCCTTTACTTGGAAGACTGGCTGATGTATGCCTCAACCATGGATAGTCTCTTCACAATGAGGGAATTACTTTTGATATTGTTCTAGTCCTTGTGGATCACAGCAAACACTGCAGAGTCCCTGCTGATGCCCACAAAGTCACAATCATATTAACTGTGTGCACATTGAGCACTCTGCCTTACTTACCCTATCTTTAGAGAGTAGTTTGTTTGCCCTTCATGAATGTTGCCTGTCAGACGTTATAGAATCACCTGTTCTGGCTGCTGTCTGCTTCTGGGCTATAGGCCTTATGGCAGCCACAGTCTTTGCTGTTCCCAGTGCAAGATATCACATGAGACTTCTTTGTTGGATCTTGAAGGTTCAGTGGGATCAACTAGTGGATCTCTGAACTTTTCAGTAGAAAAATACCCAGAAATATAAAGAGCATATGGTATGGTAATGCAAGAGTTAAGCATTTCTGTAGGCAGAGCTTGCCAAGCGCCCTTTGCTGTTGTGGCTATCACCATGCATGCCTTTATTGTTGGGCTGTTGCAGGCATTTTTAACGAACAACAGTACAACATCTGTGGTCATAGATTGAAGCCTGGCCATGCAGAAGTGTTCTGAAAATGAGGGAAGTTCTGTCATTTTGTAGACATTTAAGGACTTTCTCACCTAAGGTGCTATTGCCATCCACACCAATTATATGTTTTGATATGATATATCAACAAGAAGTGAGGAACCTACTCATACCCCATTATCCAGGGGAGGGCTTGAGAATCTGAGAATGGTCTGTGTTCACATATCACCTTGTCTTACTAAGTCGCATCCCATTTGAAGTTAAGCCATCTCCATGATACATCATCTCAGTTGATCTGATACCATACAAAAGTGGTCTTTTCAGTCCCAGAGTAACAGAAGGTGTTCTATTGCGAATATAAATGCAGCAGTGTCCCTTATTTCTTCCTTGGAAGGTTATACGCAGGACAGTGTGTTGAGGACTGATCCTTCAAATTTAAATGAATAAATACTAATAAACTAAATCATTTGCCTTTTTTTGCTAAATAATTCAAATGTTAATATTTATTACATTGCATGGATGACAACAGTTAATATTTTATTTTGACAGTACAAAATATTTAAAAAAGGCTTCCAGCTTTTTCCCCCTGTGATAAGAAATTAGGTTCTAAAGTTTCTAAATTATATTAAAATGGCTTTCAGGTTATAGTCATTTCTGTTATGAAACATACAACATATACAAGTCTGAGATCATGCCAGTAAAGTTGTGACTACCTCTCTAACTTTCTTTAGGAATATATCCTTGGATAATATCTGTGTAATGATGTAAGCACCATTAAAAACTTTTAGAAGATGCTCTACTCAACACTAATCCAGCCCATAATTGAGTTTAACACCTTGTTCGGCATGTACTGTACAAAGAACCTGCAGCAAATGGAGAAACCTCAGAGTTTTCTAACAAATAAGATCAAGGGACTCCAGCACGTGCCGTACACAGACTGACTAAAGTCCCTGTCACTATACTCTGTATCATATAGACTTCTTAGGGGAGACTTATGCCTAGCTTACAGAGCAGTCTCAGACCCAAACCTAATAAACTTGCTGCATATCCATAAATCAAATGGGACTAGGGCTACCCATTCCAGAGACCTAAATATGGCCTACGACTTAAATAGGACATGCTGGAGGGACATATTTATCTCCCAGTGACTGTCATGTCTTAGGCTACATATTCACGTGAAGCAGAGCACCTCTATGACACTGTTCCACAGGAACCTGAATGAGTGGATGGGGCACTATAAATTCTTGCCAGGAATAGTGCCCACAACCCTCCTGGACATGGGCAGCCATTACTAAATGCAATCTTGGGTATTAACTAACATTTCTGTGGTATTACATTGGGATGAAACGGCTAAGCTTGAAATGTCCTCTGGGTAGATAGCCCAATAATCTCCTATGATGGTATCTCCAACTCCAGGTCCTTAAGAGACACTATCCTTCGGGGATACAGTTCATTGAGGAGCCACCCAGGCAGACAAGCTTGAGACTTGGTGGTGAAGGTGGAATTCCCAATCTTAGATACAGAATTTACATACCTACCATAATGATAGACCTGGATTGGGAAATTCCATCTTTGTCAGGATAGCCACCTTCCTTCCTGTAGCATCATTTCTGACATTGCCTGGAAAGTTACAACTGTTGATCTTTAGGTGTTTTTGTTCATTGTAGTTTATGCTGTGCCTTTGTGCAGGGTTAGAGAGAGGTGAAGAAGAGTTCTAACTCACTCAGTGTTGTAAGTAAAGGAGAGTGTCCTTGATCCAACTCACTCAATGTTGTAAGTAAATAACAGTGCCCTTGATCACCTAGTTGGGTTTTAGATACCAGGCTCTCATAAGTCCTACTGGCCTTAGTCCTTAGGATAATGACGATGGAGCTGCCAGTCCAGATCTTTAATTTCATGCCCGAGTAAGTAGAGCAGTGTTTTACTCCATGTTGCCTCTTTCTGTAACAGTGACAGTAAACTCCCTACTCTCACCACTTCAGCAGCTTGAGTGTAAGCAGCAAGTAAAGCTGTCCATTAGTTTGTATTTGCAGAAACATTACCTTTATTATGTAATAAACTGATCAATGTTTGCAATGCCTTTGAGTTAACAAGGGTGTCAAAGTGATGACTTCATTCAGACCTGAAACTACTGAAGCATTAATCTTTGTAATCCAATTATATACTTTTCTTGTGATGTCTGCACCAGAGCTGTCTTGACACTGCATGTCAGCAACAAACAGCTTTTCCCAGCATAGATACAAGTGTTTCACCCAAAATCTCATAGCTCTTATTCTGACAGTCTGCAAGTCACAGACTAATCCCTAACTGTCATTTATTCTCTTGATTTTGAGATTCTTAAATATCAAATGATCAGAACTCATCACTTTCTAACTAGATTAGATTTTCTTTTTGGGAGTCAGAATAGGTCCATCATTTTAGACAGGGTGTTAGTTCATAGAGTCATAGATTGTTACTGGCTAACAAGTACTTCAGTGTCTGATGTATTTGTTTAGTATTGGCTTGATTTACTATTTCAGCATGCTTAGTTTTAGAACCTGATGTAGCTATACAGAGTTGCTGTGTCTTTTCGGCTTTTCACAGTTAGGGGTCGCCATAGCGGAACTCCGGTCCGCTAATGATTGGCAGTAGTTTTTTACGTGCTGGCTTGCCGGGCCTAACGTACAACCTTCAACAAAGGAACGCCCATTCACGCATGTCGCCACACAGAAGACGCTCTAACTGAGAATTGAACGGGCAACGTCTAACTATGAGGCGACAACTATACAGAGTATTTAAGCAAATTATGTTGGAGTATTCCACTCTTGAGACTTCATAGGCATCCAGCAGCCCCAACTTGGGATTTAAGTTTTAGCAGATGAGAAGCTGACTTTCCGTCACTGAACCATTTGTTCTAGTGACTTGATATTTTTTGTCCTAAGTTCTCACTTAGGAAAAAAATTTGCAAACCGCATTACAGTCTTCAATAATGGAATGGATTTGCTTTAGAGCCAACCTTTCCTTTATGAAAAAGGTGGTACCAGAATTTACCTTCAGTTAATCTGTTAGCTACCAATTTTGCATCGCAAACAAGACAATAAAAAGGAAATAGTTTTGCAAAGAATGGATGTCAACAGGGCTGTGAAATATTCCATGCCGAGGACTTAGACACACAGGTTAGTTGTTCCTTTCAGGAAGGTTAGTAGGGCCATCAGGTAACCAAGCAGATTATTTTTAAGTAGTTAGCTTTTGTATTTTATAAGTATAACAAACACATGGTATGAAGGGTTGCTTCCTACTTTACCAAAACAGCATCTAGTACTGCAGTCTTATTTGGGAATGCATTGTTTAAAGTATCTATAAGACTACTAGTTGTCCTTTCACAGTTTTCCAGACTATAAGCTGCATATCCAATGTAGGCAGAGCATGTGTTTTCTACAAGAATGTGTAAGAATGCCTCTTCACCAGCATATATAATTGATGTAATCAATCTGTTTGCCTTTTCCTCTTAAGAAACAGTCACAGTTCTTTTTATGGCATGGTTGCCATGGATCAAGGTCCCAAACTTATGTGACTTAAGAGACAGCTAACTGCTAAAAAGAGTTGGCCAAGGAATAACACACCCTTACAACTAGGTATTGGGAGTTCTTTCACTCTGGTGGAGTAGAGGGATAAAGCCCTGCCTACAGTCCAGTTGACCCTGGTTCGATTAGCAGCTCAGACAACTGATGGAGTAGCAGGGAGGAATGGGCAAGCCCATATCTCTCAACTGCCCAGATTTTCACAGAATACTCAGATTTTTGTCTACTATTTTTTATCTGTTCCTCGTATAGTTTGTGGTTTTCTGGCAAATCACTGAGGTATCAAATCACTAAATAATGACAAACATTTGAGTTGTAGACTTCACATCCTTCAGAAAATGCATGCTAAAACAAAACCTATTATACTAGCAACATTCTAAGTTTTTAAGAGCAATATTTAAAATGTATTCCTATTTTTGGGCTTTTGTCTAACCCCCACAATTATTTTAGGCTTTGTCCAGGTTTCTTGAGCTAAGAGGTATGGGCAAACCCACCTCAGGGGTGTGAGATTATGTGGACATTCCCTGTGATGATCCCTGGTGAGGCTGAGAGAAAAATAGTGGTGCCTTATGTGGCAGTGGCTACTCTGGCTCCCAGTGTGCATTTTGTATTTTATATATTTTCTTGTTGATTTACTGTCAGTTTGGGAGTGCGTTTAATGGTCGGATGTGCAGTTGTCGCAGAGGTGGTGGTTTTGAGCTTAAGCTGTGGATTTGCTGTGTTTTTGGAGATCGTGGCTGTTTTTGGATCGCTGGGCCGACCAGGGTCATTCGGGGGCCTACAGGCATTAGAAGTTGTGTTGAAAACAGATGGCAGAAACCATGCTTGTTCTGCTGGTTTGGATATCAAAGGGTTTGGTCCGGGATTTTGATGAGGTAGTTGTTGAAGAAAAACTAGCGATGGTTTGGATGGTGTTGATGGTGAGGATTGCTGTGGTTTCTTGATCGCCTTGGTCGTTGTGATCGTTTAGGGTCTTCGAAATGGTGGCAGTTAAATTTGGGTTCTGTTTGAATCAGAGAGTTTGCACATGAGCTTAGAGAAATGCAATTTCATTCAGCTGTGCACTGTTGCTGTATGGTCTGAATGACAATAAAGTTTACTTTGACTTTGGGGATATCAGGATGAGGGATCATGGTCCAAGGAGAGGAAAGGATGGTGGACATGGTTGAGCTGCAGCAGAGGTGAGACGATATGCCACACATCACTGTCTCATGCCTGCACCACAGATTCAAAAATGGATACCTAAGGGAGGAGGGAAAGTAACAGGGTAGGCCATTAAGTAAAATGGCAAGACCCCCAGGATGCCCTTAGGTTCTGTGCCAATCCCAGGTGTAATGAAGCAAGTCTGTGGAGGAAAGGAATATAGCTAGTAGACCTGTTGATAGATGTGAGCACTAGGTAGCAGGCCATAGGATGAAGCAGGGGAGTAAAAATTGCCCAAAAAACAGTACTATAGTTCTGCACCATTAGTCCAGTATATCTTTATGTCTGCTGTAATGTAGAATTATTATACACCTGTGCTTTCCACCACTTCAAGCTAGCATGTTCTTTCTGCGTGTACAATATCAAAAAACAAGTAATCTCCGTGGTATCCTCAAAGTTTCAAAACAACCCACTAAAGTGTAGTGGGTCTAAAAACAAAACAGTGTAAGAAACTTCTCTGTGTGGAAGATTTTCAGTCCATATATTTCTGGTTAATCACTGTATATTAATCAGATCAGACAATAGTAGTAGAAGTAGCGAACGTAAACTCATCAAGTCAAAAAGTAATATTATACCATGATCCCCCCAAAACGTGCACGCTGATTGGCCAGCGTGCCCGTTGTAAATCGAGTTATACTAATGGAAAAAGGTCCGGTCGCCCGGACTTTTTTCCATTAGTATAACTCGTTTAACACTGTTCGCTATGTTAAATGGGTTTAACATAGCGAGACAGCAAAATAAGCAACGGAGATCTCCGTTGCTTATTTTAAAGCTGTCTCGCTATGGTAAACCCATTTAACATAGCGAGACAGTGTTTAAAAGCACGGAGAAAGCAAGATCTCCGTTGCTTTGCTCGCTATGTTAAATGAGTTTAACATAGCGAGACAGTTTTAAAATAAGCAACGGAGATGTCCGTTGCTTATTTTAACTGTCTCGCTATGTTAAACTCATTTAACATAGCGAGACATAAAAAGCAACGGAGATCTTGCTTTCTCCGTTGCTTTTGCCCACAGCTCTGATGTACTGCGCAGGCGTGCAGTACATCAGAACTGCCGCGGATGCCAGACATATGCGGAAGGGCAGTAAACAGGCATTATACTATGCCATTATTTAAGAAAAGTAACAGTTTCTTTTCTTAAATAATGTCATAATATAATAACTCACTTCTGGGTGTGGGTAATGCTAAATTTACCCACGGTTGGCTTTGTTTGGTCCCTCAAGCTTCGCCCTCGGGACCAAACCACGCCAACCGTGGGTAAATTTAGCATTACCCACACCCAGGCGTGGGTTATTGCTATAATAGAAAATATATAATTCTACAGGATTACTAAGTATTCAAAAGTAATCCAAGCAAGGCAGGCAGTCTGTTTCCAGTCGAAAATCCTTTATTAAGTACACAGACAAGCGATCCAAGTAAAACAAAAACAGAGTAATAATTTCCTCACAAGCTTTCTAAATATATATATATATACTTTTTATCAGGCATGGGAGTGGTTTATTGTGCTGTAAAACAGTGTTATTGGTACACATGTTAAATTCACATCCCTTCCCTCATCAGTGTGACATTCGAGCTGGTCCTGCCCTACCTAGTAGCTGTCATAATAATATATATCCCTAATGTACTTTAATGGTACATCTTATTTAACCAAATTATTAAGTAGATTAAGTCTGTGATTTTATACAAGGCAATATACTACATGGCTGGAAATACATCAACCTTAGATCTTTGTTAACAATAGGTTATGAAAATAGAAACTGATTTTTACATGCAAAATGTATATGTATATATTTATATATAATTTTTGATCGCAAAATGAACTAAGGTTGATATATTTCCAGCCATGTAGTATATTGCCTGATATGATTTGCTGGAATATAGTATATATTTACATGTATCATTAGAAATTGTTGTACCCACCATTTTGTAATATAAACAGAGCTTAAATTAGCTAGCCTGGATTAGTAGAGCTAGTGTATGCCAGTGTGATTTTGCAAAGTTTGTGTTTCACTTAAGTAATTTGCTTTATCTTTACTTGCTGAATGTATATTCTACTTAAGTGATTTGAATTTCTCATGTATGGTCTTCGGTGCATGCTTGGATTGCCTATAACCCGTCCAGAAATTCATGATGTAGTAGTAGTTTGCTCAGGTGATAACATCTTCTGACTAGGTAAAAAAAAAAAAAAATGTGTTTGTGTGGGTGTGAGAGAGAGAGATTGGAAGAGAGCAAGAGCGATTGCAGGTATGAATGAGGAAATGAGTGTGTGTATGAGATTGGTAGACAGTGAAAGCAATGTGCGAGTGAATGCTGGTATGAATGAAGGAGAGACACAGAGAAAGAGAGTGAAGTGTGAGAGCAAGCGCACGATCCTGTGGCAGCAGTTAAGAGGTGGGTGGCTGCATAAAGGGAGGGGCTTAGTTATGGAATAGTTAAAGCAGGGTTAAGAGTGAGTGTGTCATACCTCTAAACCTCTTAGAGCAAGAAATCTTGAAAAAGCCATAAATAAAAGTGGGACAAATGCTCAAAAATAGGGACAATTTTAATGAATATTGCTGTTAAAAACTTAGAAAGTTGATGGAACAACAGGTTTTGCATTAGCATGAATTTTCTGAAGGTTTCTGAAACTCAAATGTCTGAGTGTGTTAGTGAAAAAATCCTCATAAACACTGCATTTAATAATAAGATGCCTTAAACCAGTTTTGTTGATAGGAAGCAAGGGCGCCCACAGGCAGGTGCAAGGGGGTGCACTTGCACCCCCCTGGAATTGGCTGGCTGGTAGATTAATCTTCTTTTAATTTAAAAAAAAAAAAAAAAAAACTTTTTTTTTTTTTTTCTTTAGGGCATTCTTCTTTAAGAATGTCATTCAAGTCCAGTCACAAAGACGTGTGCGACTGATGTTTTACGTTTTCGTCTTCCGCGCCCACGTGAAATTTGAATTATAAAAAACGATGTTTGGACTGGAGTTCATGGATGAATGTACAAATGACAGGTAGGTGTAAGAAGTAGAATTTTTTTCTAAAATACCCAGTAAAAACTTGTTAAAGCATACAGCACTGGAGAAGCAAGGACTATATGCAAAAACCTACAGTAAGTTAGGATGATCTGAGAAAATTATTTAACTATTAATAAAAGTCTGTTGTGTTCTTGTGAAGGGACTAGCAGGGCAGCTTTATATTAATTCGGAAGACTATGCTATATTAGGCATTTGGCAAGAGGAGACAGAAACATCTTAGATGTCTCTATTAGTGATAGACTAGATGCTTGTTTAAGGAGCTGGCTACCGTCAAATGATGTGGGATAAGGCAAGTTAAGAAGACTAGAAAAAGAAGGTGTACTAGAGTACAAACCAGGGCAGTCTGAAAGGAAAAGTAGGAATGGAATAGGAGAGATCACAGCACCTAGAACTGTCATGTTGTAGCAAATTGTAAAATGGTCATGTGCTTACTAGTTTAAGTGGCAGTGTCGGGTGCCTCCTTATATAGATTGTCATTTTGTTCTAGTTGAACTGGAAAAAAGATGCAGGATACTGTGTCTCTTATTCTGGTATGTGTTTTGTTTTTATCCAGTAAGCATTGGTTAGAAGACTTGAGCTCTGTATTGGTCAAGTGCAAAGATACTATGGTAGCAAGACCAGGATGTGAATTACCAAGTCATTTGTAAATAAAATTGAGGTAGATGTATTTCATTTTGTTTTCTAATGCTATACAGTTCACATTGGTGTGAGCAGAGTGTTTGGCTGGATGGTAAGCTGACAGCAAATTTGGCTATTCTGTTTTAAATATGTATCATTATATTCAGTAGAAGTTTTAGATCTGCATTTCAAAGAAGGATCTAGAGGTGGAGATATAAACCTTTAAAATATAGGCCAAAAAGTTTTGATGTATTGTTTCACCTGACTTGGCCATTAAATAAAGTGACTTGCTTCCCTGTGGAAACATGAGCATCTGAGTGCATCTGCTGTAAAGCACACCTTTAAGCTATTTTTATAAAACCATTCTCGTTAGTCTAATTTGTTTCCTCTAATGGCATAAAACACATCAGCCAGTAATTTCTTTGACCCTTTTGTCATACTCTCCATTTTGTATTCTTAAATATTACATTTTTCAAGGTTTACCCTAGCCCAGAATGTAAGATTACTTCCACATTTCTACTAATAGCCTCATACGTATTAACCGTGGGTGGTATGTAGATATGGTAGACTTTATCAAACAATATTTCTTTACTAAAGACCAATCAATTTGAGATTTATAAACTAAATGGACAACTTGTTGAACCTTTTGTAGATGAAGAAATGCCTCCCCTGTATCCTTCATATTGGGTACCCCCTAACAAATTTATTTCCAAGGCTGGAAAACCTCTTGAAAAACTTAAAAGCAGTTTGGGGAGCTGACGATTTTGCTTTTCAGTCTCATCCAAACAGATGTCACAAAAACTGTCTTCAGCAGCAAGTACCTTTTGCTTTCATTTCATTAAACATGTTTTACTACTACTATTCCCTGCAGACTAGCCTGTTAGATATAATTTCACTAGTGCACATGGGAGTGAGTAACCTTAAACACTCTCTCTTCGCAGACCTGATACAACATACAAGTGAACTTTCAGTGTTTCACTTGGAGGCTGTTAAATGACTACTCTTGAGTAACATACTGCCATCACCGCAGCAATGCCATAATAAGCCAAAAAAAAAAAAAAAACTGATTAAACAATTTGCTCAGTAACTGGTATCACACCAGGGAGATCTAATATGTGCCATCTTGTATGGAGTTGGAGGAAACTTCTTTCTGCTTCACTAGGGATGGCCCACACCTTTCCCATAGTGCTTTCTCATACTGACTGAAACATTGTCTACCCTCATAATGTCCTTTCTTAGGCAAATTCAGTCTTTTGCATCAATGATTCCCACTCAGAGCATTCCATATGTGCCCACTCTCATAGCCATCCAAAGGGGAGTTAGCATAATGGCTAATGTCTTTACTTCTCAGATATAAGGTACAGGGTTTGATTCTGACCTCTGACTATTGGTTAAGCTTGCAAAACTCTGCAGACTGATAGCCTAGTATTACCTATGAATCTAAACATTGAAAACTTACACATTTATATAATAACAGAAACCTTGTTCCAGCACAGTGACAATACTCCTTCTATAACTGGCTTTACTGCCTATCACTCATTCAGACCAGCTAATGAATAATGTGTGTTCTAGTGGAGGCATATCCATATTCATGCTAAACTCTTTTACCTCTGATCTAATCAAGCAAAATAATGCTCCAGGTGATCTGCATATTCTCATATTTATAGACAAGTACAGCTACAATATCACTACTAGTTGTGGAACACCATCCATGTCTCCTACAGCCATTGACACATACCTGTGCAAATTAGTGACTTTAATTACAGAATCCAACATAGTCATTCTAGCAAATTACAACTATCCATCTATAATCTGATTATCGCATACCACAAACAGCAAAAGTGCACAGTGATTCCGGCAAATCATTAACATTAATTCCTTTAAAAACATAGTACCCTTCCTACAAGGGACTCAGGTCTACTCAGCCTGGGCTTTCCAAATATAACACAAACATGCTCTATGCCTGCAAGTGCCCTATCATTGGTCAAATCAGACAACTGTAATGTATTCTTCATAAGGACCAAGTCTATTCCCACTATCTTTAAGGACATCTTTAAGGTTCACTGATAACCTAAGAAGCATGAAAATTTCTCCACCTTAAGAAGACCCCATAGATAAGGAAGATGCATGTACCCCTGACTTCTATTTCCCCTTTGCCTCTTGAATTGATGTGTATGTCTCAATATGCCATAAGAAGAATGCCAAATTTTAGAGGCGAACCCTGTGGTGGAATTTGATTATTAAGAAATTCTACAACATCTTGGTTGGTCAGTGTGTGTGTGTGTGTGTGTGTGTGTGTGTAAGAAAGAATGAAACACCCTAGTTAGAGTTAGCAGGTGGAATTTATTTTCAAGTGCGTTTTCAAGGAATCATGAGCTTCAAGGGGAGAGAAGTTTACTGCTGCTCATGCTAAGTCTGCTTAAAATGTACAACTGTTTTGTTCAGCAAATGGTATGACTATTGTGGTATACAATTTTACAGCAGCTTTAGTAGCACAGCAGGTAACATAGTTGCATCTTGATGCAGAGGGCTATAGTTTCTGCTCTCACAACATGCATATTTATATTTTAAGGGGGTGGGGTTCTGCAGACCTGAGTATGTCCTCCTTTGGATGACATGCCTAGTAACTATGAACCTGTTTTTCAGCTTGCCACCCATTCTCTATTAGAATATAGCAGCTTACTATTTTTTAAATGTAACATAGGCAATTTATAAGGGCAGAAGGCACTGAAGTTGTAGATGAAACATTGAACTATAAAGTTGTTTTCTAACAACAACCTCTTCATTAGTTTCAGATCTCTTTAATATGGTATTAATCAGATGACTTTTACTTCTGCAGAAATTGTGCATATTGACTGATATTGGTGAATTGTAATGAGAGATTTTTGAGTGGCCTTTTATGGTTGAAATGAAACAACAACCTCTTCATTAGTTTCAGATCTCTTTAATATGGTATTAATCAGATGACTTTTACTTCTGCAGAAATTGTGCATATTGACTGATATTGGTGAATTGTAATGACAGATGTTTGAGTGGCCTTTTATGGTTGAAACTAAATTGGGCAGTCTGTCATTATTGGTTCATATGTTTTATTTCATTGCTTACTGGAAAAATGTTCAAAACTGTAAATTTAAAACACGTTGTAATAAGTATGTTGTATTATACAAGGAATATAATATAATACAGTCAGGAAGGTGAATAAAATATGTGTGCAAGGGGCCTATGATTTGAAAACAGCTCAAAGGTAAACTTTATCTGCCACTGGCCAGATGCATTTTTTTTTGAATTTTGGTTTCAATGCTGTTTCAATGAATGCGAGTTTCGAGGGCAGAGAAGTTTTAATGCTAAGCCTGTTTTCATTTTGAGACTGTACTGCTTCATTTAGCAAGAGTCTATCAGTGTTTGTACTATAAAATTTAAAATATAAGTTTTAAATGAAATCCAAATAATCATTGTAGAAGTAAAGCAAAAAGCAGTATGCACACTAGTGTTTATGGTAAATGGGAGAAATAACCAAGTAATGGGAACACAGGAATGGCTGCAGGGGGGAGGGCTGCATATGGGGGAAGCCCCATTTGACCATGATTTTGTGAAGGTGGAGGGGCAGCAAACTGCCGTGGGTGACACAAACTCTAGCTATGCCTCTGCAACAGGTGTTTGCGACCTGTTTTTGTCTTCTTCATCTGTGCGACCAATGGTTTACGTCTTCATCGCCCGCACATAATTTGAATTCCAGAAGACATTTGGACTGCAGATTAATGTACAAGTGAGAGGTAGGTGTGTGTGTGCATATCTAACTGTTTAAGAGGTATGTGTGTTTCTGCAAGTAAGGGAGAGGTAGGAGTATGTCTAAGGGAGAGGTTCATACCTCGCAATTATCCAGATTTTTGCCTCATATTTTCGGTTTGTTTCTCATAAAATTGTGTTTTTCTGGCAAATCATTGAGGACTCATATCAGAAAATAATGGCAGACATTTGAGCTTTAGATTTCACATCCTTCAGAAAATGTATACTAATGCAAAACTTGTTCTATTCACTTTCCTAAGGAGGTAGGGTGTGTGTGTGTGTGTGTATGTGTGTGTGTGTCATACCTGTCAACTCTACAGATTTTCATAGAATGCCCAGATTTTTGCCTTATATTTTTGGTCTGTTCCTCATACAAATTCTGTTTTTGACAAGCTTAGGACCGCAGTGGTGGTGCTGCGGTAGCGTTGTCGCATCACAGTAAGATGCTGTCCGGTTTGATTCTCAGCTAGAGCGTCTTCTGCGTGGGGACATGCGTGAATGGGCGTACCTTTGTTGAAGGTTGTGCATCAGGGCTGATAACTCGGCACACAAAAATCAACTACCAATCATTAGCGGACCGGATTTCCGCTGTGGTGACCCCTAACCGGGAAAAGCCGAAAGACACAACAACAACAACTGGGATGAGCTAAGGATTAAAGTTACTAAATAAGTTACATGCATTTGAGTTTCAGACTTGATATCCTTCAGAAAATATATTCTAAAACAAATCCTGTTATTCTAGCAACTTTCTAAATGTGTTCCTAGTTTCGAGCCTCTTTGTGTGTGTGTGTGTGTGTGTGTGTGTGTGTGTGTGTGTGTAAAAGGGAGGAAGCATACCCCTCAGCTGTCTAGGTTTTTGCAGAATGTCCACATTTTTACCCCATATTCCTCCTAAAAAGGATTGCAGTTGCTAAATAGTTTTGGACATCATATCCTTTAGAAAAATGCATACCAACACAAGTCCTGTTATTATATTATAGCAATTTTATAAGTTCATGAAAGCAATATTTATAATCTGTCCCTGTTTATTTTAGGCGTTGTCCAGATTTCTTGCACTAAGATGTTGAGGTGTGTGTGTGTGTGAGAGATAGAGAGAGACAGAGTCAGAAAGAGAGAGAGAGAGAGAAATGCCCTAGTTATATCTAGCAGTTGGAATTTATTTTCAAGTGCATTTTAAAGGAATTGTGAGCTTCAAGGGAAGCAAAGGTTACTGCTGCTCATGCCAAGTCTGCTTAAAAGGTGCAACTGTTTTGTTTAGCAAATGGCATCATGATTGTGGTATAGAATTTTAAAGCAGTGTTAGCACAGCATGTAGCATACTTGCATCTTGATGCAAAGGGCTGTAGGTTCTATTCCTAAAACATGTACATTTGTATTTTAAGGGGGTATGGTACTGCAGTCTTTATTATGTCCTTCTTTGGATGAGACGCATAATAACTATGAACCTGTTTTATAGCTTGCCACCCATTCCCTATTGCAATATAGCATCTGACCATTTATTTTAATGTGACATAGGCAATTTATTCTTCAAGGGCAACAGGCACTGAATTTGTAAATGGAACACTGAAATATAACGTTGTTTTCTAGCAACAACCTTTTCATTGGTTTCAGATCTCTTTAATGTGGAATTATTCAGATGACTTTTACTTCTGCAGAGATGCTGCATATTGATTGATATTGGTGGATTGTATGACAGAAGTCTGAGTGGCCCTTTAGGGTTGAAATGTTCTAAATTGGGCAGATTGTCATTATTGGTTCATATGATTTGTTTCATTGCTTAAAGGAAAAAATGTTCAGAACTATAAATTTAAAAGACACTCTAACAAGTGGTGCTGTATTATACAAGAGATATAATTCAATTATTATATAGTATAATTAATACAATCAGGAAGGTGAATCAAAGAACTTTTGCATAGTTCTAAAAATGTGTGCAAGGAGCCTATGATTTGAAAACAGCCCAAAGGTAAACTTACCCTGCCACTGGCCAGATGCATTTTCTTTGAATGTGGGTTTCAGTGCTGTTTCAGTGAATGTGGGTTTCAAAGGTAGAGAAGTTTTAATGATAAGTCTGTTTTCATTGTAAGACTATTGCTTTGTTTAGGTTTAGTAAATGTCTATCAGTGTTTGTGCTATAAAATTTGAAATAAAAGTTGTAAATGAAATCCAAATATCTGTAATCATTGTAGAAGTAAAGCATAAAACAGTATGCACACTGAGAGATTTGAACAGTGTCTATGACAAATGGGAGAAATATCCAAGCAATGGGACACTGGAATGGCAGCGTGGGCGGAGGGGGTGGAGCTGTGTGGGCGGGGCTCTGGGGCAGGGCTCTGGGTTTGCACTCCCCTGCAAAAAATCCTGCAGGCTCCCTTGATAGGAAGTAAGAAAGCATAGCTCATACGAAGCAAGAAAGCATAGCTACAGCATACAGTATTATTTAAGACGTATTTGTTTGTTTGGAAGTGTTTCTAAAGTGTTTTATATGCAAAGTAAAGTAAAATAAATACTAGACTGAGGCAAACATTTGACTAAGTGACATTTTAATAAGAACCATATGTATGTGTTTCGACTTGCATACAAATTGGACTTAAGGACAGACTAAAAATGGATCTCATCCTTAACCCGGAAACTGCCTGTACTGCTTTCTTTCGTATACTCAACCATCTGTGTAGCTAAAACCATCGGAAAACTGTAACAACTTATTCACAAATCCCGCCTCTCTTCAGAGGCATGGCTGAATAATTCCTAATGTCTGTTAAACCCCCCCCCCCCCCCAAAAAAAAAAAAAAAACTACTGCTCTTCACTTCTAAACCATTCCATGGCAATAAATCCAACTTCACATTAACCTCTTCCAATAATATCACAATTGAAACAGTTTTGCACTCCAAGCTGCAAGGGGTAATGCTAAATAGAAACATGAAATTTGATCTGAATGTTAAAGAAGCAGTCAAAAACACATTACCAAACTGGTAATAAAAATAAAAATGAGACACTGCAGCACTGAAGCATGCTATGGTGGAGAGAAGGGAATATACCTGTTTCCCCACTGTAGTGCAATCTCTGAGTTAGTATATATACATTAGCAGGGGTGGGGTGCAAGGGGCTTGCCCCCCTGCAAAACTACCTTTACAGTGTTCCATTTTTATTACCAGTTCAGTGAACTGGAATTCATGAAAGTGCACTTTCATTGAAGTGCACTTAACCATAAATAGGGTCGCACTTTTGTTTGTCGAAGAAACGTAACTTTGACAAGTAATGGTCGACAAACACACACACCAAACATGCTAAATGTGGAAGGGAATAGGGGTGTTGTAAAATACTGGGGACAACCAAAAACTTGCTTTTTTGTGTGTGGAAAAGGACATTTGTTAAGTAACTGTGACAAAAAAATGTTTCTGGGGAAATGGGACATGATGCAAAAAAAGTGACTTGAAATGTTATAAATGTAACAAAATTGGACTAGCCTAGTATTAGTTTTGAATTTATGAAACCAAAACAAAGAGTGAGAAGGTCACACTGAAAAAACAATCAGTAAAAACTAAATGAAAACTCCAGCCAAGCTAGAACTTCCAATGAGTGACCTCCCAAACCTCCTGTGACGGAGGCACATGTGATATATGCAAATGACCCTTATGAACATCAGGTGTTTCAGCTATATGGCGATTCTGATTGCCCATGACTTAATGGACAATTTCAGGCACCCTAATGATAATGGACGTCAGTTGGGTATAACAACCCTGTGTTTCTTATGCTTAGTCAAACACTGTGCTTGTGCTATGCTGACAAGGTCATAACAAGGCCAAAATATGCATATCCATAGGTAGTGGGGTTTGGCTTTATTGGCCTGAAATTGTCCATTTCCATGTCCAAGTTCTAGCTTGGCTGGAGTTTTCATTTAATTTTTGAAACCATGAATCTAAAGAAAATGGAAATTTAAATTTTTGAGTGTTTTCTGTAAATGTGAATAGTATCGAGAGTATAGTACGAAGAATTGGAATTTTTCAGTGTGGAACACATGGGATGTAGATGTAATTATATTAGAAGACACAAGATTTTAACAAATGAAAAAAGATTACAGACAAACTATGAGAAGGAAAGATAATTTGGGAAATGAGATGTTCTGGGATAGCTGTATTCTGTAGAAATACAGTGAATATATTAAATGCAACTTTTGCAAAAATGGGAAGATTAACCCCTGTAGATTTAAAATAGAAAGAACAAGTATATAGGATTATAACATCATTTGCTTATACTAACCGTAAAGAAAGAGCTTATTTCATCAGATTGTAGACTATGTAGTGACAAATATGGATATTATAATGACAGGAGACTTTGGCTGTGATTTCAGAGGCAAGCATAAAAAGAAATGATATAAAAAATGTTAGAAGCTATAAGATGTGGTAAGTTAAAACTTTGGGACAAAAATTTTAGACTTAAAAAGGGTATGTATAGAACCGAAATATATTATTTTATAGTATCAGAAGGTTTACTTATAGGAGGGGGAGTAGTTGAAACAGGATTTTCTGATCATCTTGTAATATGGCTAGAGATAAAGGAATACAAGGAATATATAATATAGGCAAAGGAATAAAGGGGATAAAAGAAAAAAACATGAAATGAGGGAAAGATTAGTAATACAGTCACTGTGACAACATTTTATAAAAAAGTCTGAATGGTGAATAATATTTAAGGAAAAATATAAACATTTTTTAGCAGTGGCAATATGATGTGAGAAAAGTAGAAAAATATAAAAGAAAATATAATGCATAGGAAGATTTAGGACATAGTGATAGAAAATACTTTGACAAAGAAGACGACTTGTATGAGTGAAGTAAAAAAATATAAGAATTGTTTTATAAGCAAAGATATTTTTTTACAATGAAAAAGAAAAAAAGTATTGTTACTTAAGCAGATTAGTAAGGGAAAATGTTACTGTGATGAGAGAAGTAAATGTAAAAGGAGAAATGGAAAGAACTCGTGAAAAGGTTAAGAATAGTGTATTACAATGCATGCAAGAAATATTTAAAGAAAACAAAGAGGGTAGTGAAAAAATGGAAAGTAAAAAAAGTTAACAGAAAAAAAAGAGAATAAAGAATTGGAAAAGGAGAATTCTTTAAATGAGTTGGATAAAGTATTAGGACAAGTAAATACAGATTCAGCTGCAGGCCCAGTTAGAATAGGGTATGAAATGTTTACAAATTTAAGAGAGTGGCAAAAAAAAAAGATTTTGAATGAATGGTTAAATGAAGCTTTTATTTATAAAGAATTATGTCATGGAATACTTAAATTCATATAAAAGGAGGAAGATAGAAGAGAATTAAAAAGATGGAGGCCAATAGTATTGAATAATAATTATATGATCTTTATGAAAATAATTCAAAAGATATTTGAAACTAAAATAGAAAATGTTATGGAAGATAGAACATATAGTATGAGAGAAGGCTTTTCAAGAATTATTAATGAAAGTGAAATTGTGGATGATATGAACAGAAAAGATAAAGCGAAAATAGTGATAGGAGATCTTTAATAGGGCATTTGACACAATTGGACATAAAGTCTTATGGATAATAATGAAAGAATATAAGTGAGAAAGTTAGGAAATGATGCATGTCAGCATATAGTAATAATAAAGTAAAAATACTTGTAAATGGCTGGTTAAGTTAAGAGGTACATATGAAGAGTGGTGTAGGACAGGGATGTCCAATGAGTTGTGTACTCTTTGCATTAGTTATGAATGTGATAGTATGTGAAATAAATTACAAAATGAATGAGGCAGGTATATAACACCTGAAAGGTTAAGAATTCCAGTTCTGTTAACGTGCAGATGACACTGTAATAATTGCAAAAAAAATTGTATAAAATAAGACATTAGTAATACAGTTATGAAAAGATTATATTATTATCTAGAGATGATATAGATGGCTTTAATTAAAGAAAAGTAAAGGTTTAGGTAACGTGGTAAAGATCGGGGTATATATTTTACAGTGAATGAAATTGCTGTGTTAGGTATAAAAAATTGGCAATAAAGATGCAAGTAGAATTCAATGGGGAAAAAGTAGAAGAAATAAAACAAACATGTCTTTCCTGGAGAACATACAAATTATCATTCAGAAGAAAGGCTTATTTAATGAATTTAGTACTGATGGGAAGAATAGCATACTTAACAAGTGTATGTATGTTGCCATCAGCAATTTGAAAAGGAATTATTAGAGATGTTTTTTTCTATATACATGGGGTTCTAGATTAAACCCAGTAAAAAGAGTTTTGTATATAAATAAAGAAGGGGGTTTAAGGATAATTAACCCAGTTGTATACTCTGCTTCATTAAATTTGTAGAAAGTGTTATAGTGGATAAATAAAGATGACAAATTAGTAGTAAAACTGTATAAATACAAGTATGATAAATTTGGAGGTATGGTAAAAAAATGGTAAAAGAGAAAATGTTTATAAATGAAGAAATAAATGTTACCAAGAAAAAAAATATTTTTTGTGGAAAATAAAAGTTGATGTTCTAGAATAAGAAAAGTATGGTATAAGAATGTAATGAAAAACGTTACTATGTAAAGCCGTAGGAAAATCGAATGGATGAAAAAATTAAAGCTATAAAAATAAGAAGCAAATGGTGTAATCAGAAAGTAGAAAGTCAAGAGTTTTTGTGGAGACTGGCAGTAGATAAATTGCCAATGAAAGGAAATATGCTATATAAAAAGAAAAGTGATGGAATATGTTTACATTGCCTAGAAGAAACAACTACAGAACATGTGATTTTTAAATTTAAAAGAATAAAAAAGTTGTGGGAAAAACTATGTGAAGACTTTTTGAAGTTGTAAAAGAAGTGGATAAAATAAACATTAATATGATTAAGTGTATATATATATAAGAATAAGAGGTAAAGAATGTTAAGAGTAGATAAAAAAGTTATTTTATGTTGTATGGAATTAAAGAATAAATGAAATTGTTTAATAGTAAATGGATTTTTGCAACAGTATTAAGTAAAATCAGATGGTTATAGAAAAAAGAGTGGAGTCTTATAGGGAAGAAAATTTTGCATGATTGCAAAGAAAATTATGAATGTGTGTAAACAAATGTGTATATTTATATATTTTTACATATGTAAATATTTGTAAATATGTGAATATTTTGTAAATAAGAATTATTTTTGTATACAAATAAGACTCCTCTTTTCAATAGGTGCCGTGGGATCTTTTACATCATCCTGAGCTGCTACCACCTTGTTTAATATCTCTCATCTGAAGGAGGATACAACAGTTTTAAAGACTTACAAGTCAAGGCAAATATTAGGAAGCCAACTAAGAATTTAAAAAAGGATGTTAGTTCTACTATGGCAGCCCTTGAACTCAGGTTGGCATTCAAGGCCAACTGCAGTTGCCAGTCCTTCTTTAGTTATGTTAGAAAACTGAGAAACAGTACTCAACAATTTGCAGTGCTCATACTAAATGGTAGAACCTCCTCAGACCCTGTGGATATTGCTAATGGGCTATCAAATACATTTAGTATAAATTTCACTCCTGAGATGACTATGCAAAGCTCTACGATCCCCATACATATCAAACTCCCCATCTTCGCTGAACAACATGTACTGAAAGTGGTGAACATGATAATGGGCACTTCCTCCATAGGACTAGATAACATACCAGGCTGTTTGTTAAATAACACTAAACCTTCCCTGGTGGAACCTCTCCATAAGTCATTTAACCTGAGCATGGCTACAGACTAATTTCTGGAAGTATGGTGTATAGCATTGGTGATGGCACTCCATAAAGGTGGCCCTGCTGCTGACCATAGAAATTATAGTCTCATCAGCCTGGGAATTTCATTTGTAAGGCCGTGGAGTATATTGTAACAGACTTGACTGACATAGATATTAAAAATCTCAGCAGGGTGGATCCACAGCAATTTGGTTTGGTTTTCTAAAAGGTAGATCCTGTCTAATGAACCCAGTAAACTTCTTCAGAAAGGTAACACAAGCTGTTGACAGTGGTAGCGCTGTACACACACAGCTTACCTTTATTTGACCAAGGCATTTGACATCCCCCCCCATTCTAGCATAATTGATAAATAAATAAATTACATTAGAACCCTGTGTGGTAAGATATCAAACTGATGAAAATACAGAACCCACACAGTGCATGTGGCTGAGGCAGAGTCAAAGAATGTGAAGGTGACCAGTGGTGTCGCTCAGGGTTCAGTGTTCAGTGCTGGGACTGCTTTTGTTTGGTATTTACTTGAAAAAACAAGAGCTATGACTGGCCAAGTTTGTAGATTACTGCAAACTAGGAGTCATTGTCAAATTTCATTCTGGCACAGACGCAAAGCAGTGTTAGCATTTTGGGGGCCCCCAGCAAATTTCAAGTTGGGGCCCCTTTGCACTTCTAGTCTAAGTATTATCCTGTCACTGCCACTCTCCTTTTAAGTAACCTTTTATTTCATGCTGCAAACTTTTGGGAGTAGTACACGCAGACTGGCCTGTTGCTACCATAGGCTCAGATTATGACAAGTCTGTATATCACACTATGTTGATCCATCTCAAAGGAACATTCACAGTTATTAGCATTTGGTTGCAACAACAATACATAACAACTCTATGTGCAGGGTTGGACTTAGGTGAAATGGTGCCCTAGGCAGTGCCTACTGTTTCATCCCCCCAACACACACATGCATGCACACACTTGTCCTCCAGTGCTCCCCTTTGTTTTCACCCATCTTGGGTTCCCCACACCATGCATATTACTTTTTTTCTTCCCTTTCTCTGATTTTGCTGCAACTCTTTCACCTTTTAAAGAAACCACAACTTTCTGTATGCTCTGAAGTACATTTTGAAGTATTTTATGTGCACAGCTTTTTCATCCAATGTTGGCTTGAACAGAAGTATTGATTAAGGAAAGAAATTCTGTGTTGCTGTTCAACTTTAGTTTCCCTGCATCCTTTCAGTACACATTTCCTGACCAAGCCAGCACAATAATAACCCTTTAGAAAATTACTCAAGTAAGTGGCCTAAACAGAAATCATGAGTAAGAAAAGAGTTTGTCTTATTTTTTTCTTTCAAGGAAGACAGAAGTCATGCCCAAGGCTTAATGTTCAAAGCTGGCAAAACAGCTCACAGTAAATAGCCAGTTGTTAAGATACACAGATCCTATCTGGGAGTGTTAACTGCCTCCCTAACCCCCAAAAAAAAAAAAGTCACTGCCTCTGCATCCCTCAGGTGTTATATTAACATGAGTGGCTCAAATGGCCACAGTCACACATTTCAACTGACTGCTGTCATACATACACATATTGTGCCTCCTCACCCCTAACCCCCCCCTAAGGCAGTCACCATATAACTGCCTGATTTGTGATTGTCAGGAAAGTGAAACAAAATTTTTATGGTAATGCATTCCATTTTATTGCTTCTAAACAGTACATAGCCCCTACACAAGCTATAGTAATCTTTGTACACCACTGAGGTCTGTGAGAAAAGTAAAAGAAATGATGACGTCACTGTCCCCAGATCAAACACAAGCCATAATGACATCCTGCACATACCTTTAGGGTTTGATTGTAATGAAAATTAAAGAAATAATGACCACACAATCCCCAACCACCTAAAAAACCTACTGAAATCTTCTATACATGAACATCTGAACAGTGCTGGTTTTAGAATGGGTGTGGTTGACAGCTAGTCAAAATCCATTTATACAGTCTGGGGAGTGGGGACCACCAGACTCCTGTAAGATCTAATTGAATGTTCTATGATATATTTTATACCTTACTTTTGAAATACAATTAATTGCTAAATATATTTTTACTGATACCCGTATTAGTAATGTATGTGTTTTGGCATTATTGGGTGTGTGCACGGATAAAAAACAAAAAAAAAATTGTGATTTTTTTTTTTTTTTTTTTTTTTTTTTTTTTTTTGCAAAACAAGCATACACCATAGCAATACTAGTTTTGTACTTATTTTAACAAATAGCAATACATAGCACAACACTGGTTAACAGATCAGTGACTATTGTTTAGCAGTCAAACAGCAACAGGGATAAGTCACTTTTATTTACCTCATTGAGGAATAATGCATACCTTTCGCTGTCTCTGATTACACAGATCATCCCTGATTTTTGCCTCATAATTTCGCTCTCTCGCATAAAAAATTTCATTTGCTGGTAAATCATTCAGGATTACAGACCGTGATTAAATCCAGAGGTCAGAGTTTATTGTCCAAAAAATGCATGTTGATGTAAAATGTGTTATTCTATTATTTTGTTTTGTTTTTAAGTGAATTAGAGTAATATTTAAAACTTGTTCCCGATTTTGAGCCTTTATTCTGCTATTATTTTTGGCTTTGCCCAGAATTCTTGAAAAAAGAAGTTGAGAGGTAAAGTAACTGGTCTTCTGCCAGTATTTATAAAACTCATTGAAAGAGAAACCCATCCATGAAGATTGGCAGTATCAGCTCTTAAAATCTGAGCTGCTGATCTCTAGTGTTTACTTTGCTCATGTTCATTATCAGCATTATCCTACCAGAGTCATGTTGCAGCCCTGTTCCGTTAGAGAGAGTAATCAGAAAATGAATACATTTTCCCCAACCAGCAGCAATATTTGTGGGTTCCCCACACAGTTGGGGATGATTAAAGGGTCCTTCTGCAGCCATGGGTAGGTATGGTATTAGTTCTATTTCAGAAAATGTCCAGAAGTAGGATTTAACTAATCCAGGGGCACTATGCCAGTGGTAAAATATTTAATGAAACTGTGAAGCCTGTTACATGACAAAACACTGTTGTTATAACCTGAGATATCTTTGAATATTAAAGGAGATATAAAGAAAGGTTATTATTACCCAGCTGGTTTATTATGTACTCAAAATTGCTGTACTAGCTTTTGTTGGTTTGACTGACATGTTAAATTATCAAGACAAGATAACTTTGCTGCAGAACCAGGGAACCCTTAGCGACCGCAGGGTTTCCTGGTGCCTAAAGCCGGCTATGCATGGTGTGTTGAAAACAGACTTAAATTAAATGCTAAAAAATAAATCATTGTTATATTTGGTACACAAGCCATCACCTCAGCATGTAACCTTGACAATATCCCACTTCAAAATGGACATACTTGGAGACCTGTCAACCTGGTTGATAATTCCCTCTCATTTAATCACCATGTAACAACAGTTGTCTGAAAATCAGCCAAGTCTAAATATACTGTTGTCTGCTTGTATTCTGCAAAGATCAAACCAGTTATATAATACAATGCCTGTTGTGGAATGTTTCTCACCAGACATATCAAACAGTTGGAAAAAACCCAAACATCCCTAATAAAGAAGATCACAGGCTTAGAATCTTTAATCTACTGGAAAAGAATAGAAGCACTGTCTCTCTTTTCTGTGTGCTATAGGCTTCTCAGAGTAGACCTGTTTCTTGCTTTTTCAGCAGTCAGGGACCCAGTAGTCCAAGGTCTCTAGTACCTTCACAAATCCAACAGTTCCACAGATAGTAGGGACCTATACCTGTTTTAACACATCAATAAAAGAAGGTGGTGGGACAAAGTTCTTAATTAGTGTCTCCTTGTCCACTTGGGATAGACTCCCCTTGCAGAAGAAGCAAATGGGACCTCAATAATTGGATAAGTATTAATGAATGCACCCTGAGTTTCACTATCCAAGCCCTCACTGAGAGGGGAGATACAGTCTAGGTTGGGAAATGGCAGGCATAATGGTTGCAAGATTCAATAGCCTTGAACGTCCTGTGATTCCATCCCCCACACTTCCACTAACCTAAATATGTCAACTCCAAGATTATATAATACTGGAGAAAAGGGGAAATTCCCCAGTTTCTGGTATTCAGTAGTCTCACACAAATGGTGCAATTTCATTCACTCTTTTCAGATTGCATTTTGTTCATTCACCTTGCTTTGAACAAAATGCATCTGAAAAGAGTCCTGTTCTACAAGCTATGGATGACGCATATATTTATATGCACAGCTACACATATGCACAGATCATACGTATCAGACTTCAGGAGAAGTAACTTGCACATTGAGCATAATTCTCTTCATACAATTGCTAAAGTTAATGTGAGGCAGAAGGTTACAGTTCTTTTAAGCTTCTTGGAACTGTAATAACATTTTATGCCATTATTCTTAGGGGGGATAGTTAGTGGACCGGAGTTCCGCTGTGGCGACCCCTAACCGGGAAAAGCAGAAAGACATAAACAAACAATTCTTAGAGGGGATAGTTATACTGAATTATACAATGACTGGCCATTACTATTCCAAAACATGCACACTGGTTGGCCAGTGTGCCCATTGTAAATTCGACAATATACCAAAGGAAAAGGTCCGGTCGCCTGGACTTCTTTTCCATTGGTATATTGTCCAAGTTTTAATTTTTTTTTATTAAAAAAAAATAAAGTTAGTCTGATCCGACATACGAAAGACGGCATGAAGAAAACAGAAGGAAAAATCAGGTAGAGTATTTAAAATTAAATACACATACCTGATTTCCCTTGTATTTTCTTCAAGCTGTCTTTCTCGTATGTGCGGAGTCGGGAGTGCAGCTCTCATACCACTAAATTGCCACAAACCAATATTTAAAAAAAAAAAAGAAATTACAAAAAAACTGAGCAAAGGAGATCTTCTTTTCTCCATTGCGTACTTTCCCAAGCACTGATGTACCGGGTATGCTTGGGAACGCACGTTCCAAACGCATGCGCAGTACATCAGCAATGGCAAGGCGGAGCTGTCCAGCAGCGGAAGAACAGCATGGCGCCGTTATACAAGGACATTATTTAAGAAAAGTACGTATTTTTTTCTTAAATAATGTATAATAGCAATAACCCACTTCTGGGTGTGGGTAATGCTGGTTTTACCCATGGTTGTCTTTGTTTGGTCACTCGGGCTTCGCCCTCATGACCAAACCACACCAACTGTGGGTAAATCCAGCATTACCCACACCCAGACGTGGGTTATTGCTTAAATAATGGGAATTTTAGACAATAGGAGGTAAATGGTGAGATTTTGCACTTGACTATATATCTGTAGAGGCTTATGCTTGCTCTTTTTGGAACCTACTGACTAATAACTGTGAATTAGTGCGCATTCTTTATTAATAAAATGGTGAGGGCAGACTGAGAATTTGTAGTTCATAAAACTGAAAGATGATAGATTCCACTCATGAGTTATAAAAGTCTTACCACTTCAAAAGTACATATAAGTACAGCTTTTCCAGTCAAGTAAACGTGTGCACTATAAAAGTAATGCAGATTAAATAACTGATCTCCAGTCTCCTGCAGAAGCAGCTGATTGAACAGTGGGCTTGTTTGATCTGTAAAGTCTGAACTAGACTAAAAGTAGGTCATTGTGGTTTTCCTGTACTGAGAAAAGCATTCTGCACCAGCATATGAAATGGATGTATCGGTCAATAAATAATACATGATAACACTATCTGCACAATGCAGGAAAAAAGCTGGTGAGCACCTTGCCAGCAGAGGGAGCAGTCATGTTTTCCACTGGCTTCCCATCAATTCCCCACCTGCCTTATTTTTTTTTCTTACAGTCTCCCATCTGGACCTAGCTTGGTCTGTCTGTTCCTGATGACAGGCTATAATTTTATACTCAATATGGGATTATCCTAAGCTGATTTCCAACTTTAGTATTTTTAACCTGCTACTTTATTACAAACATCAGCTGGATGCTCTGTTTGATATTTGGCTGTTCCTAATTGTATTTTGAAGGTGGGAAGTGTAGTGTGGTAAATTAGGTTTAGTAAAAAAGATGATTTGCTTTTCTTCAGAACATTTTTTTTACTTTCAGCCCTGCCAGTGTTCAGAATTTGTGGAATTGCCAGTAGCGAATTACTTCAGGTCAGAATATAAGAGTTTTCCCATGGGTTATCTACTGTTTGATTAATGTCACATTAGATAGGGTACGTTGTACTGCTTGTGCAGTTTTTCATTTGGAAGTGTAATACTGCATACACTGACAAATGAATCTTGTTATATTTAGATTCCTGCCTCTTGGTTTGGAATGGATTATCCTGCCTTATTTTTGATAAATGTATTATCAGCGACACACACACACACACACACACACACACACACACACACACACACACAATGTAATGGTTAGCTTGCAGAGCCAGAGAAGACATTAATAGTATTCTTTTGCATTCCGAATGTTTAGCACATCATCAAACACTTAAAACTGTGGAAACTATAAACAGTTAACATGGTTTTGTCTGAATTCCTCACTCTGCAAGTTATTTGTGTGTGTGTGTGTGTGTGTGTGTGTGTGTGTGTGTGTGTGTGTGTGTGTGTGTGTGTGTGTGTGTGTGTGTGTCTGTCTGTCTGTCTGTGGAAGATCCTCCTGAACATGTGGTCCTTTTTTCAGAGGAGATGCAAAGTCATGTTTATACACAGGAAATGTATCCATACTCTAGTGGAAACTCCTGTCATCTTTATTCACAAGTGCTGAGGAATCCTATACGTCCACCTGACTAGTCACCAGCTAAGATGAACTGGAGGCTTGGTTTATCACCTCATGCAATAGCTATCTAGTCAGCACTGTAAAAGTTTTCTTGTGGTACACTGATTTCTCAATATTGGCGTATGAATTCAAGTGTCAGGAGTGGGGATAGAACCTATAGCCTTTGTAAGTTTTAAGCATTTAATCCGAGTATGGAATTTGCTCTGCCTTTGATGCCATGTTTTGCTTTAAATAGATGTCTGTGGTGCATAATCCGAAATGGATGGCTGCTTATGCTTGGAGTTACTTCCTATTAATGATGCCATAGTCATTAGAAACTGGAGACCATGGAGAGTAGCAAGCTGAAATGCAGTGTTTGTTTATTGCTCCAGGCTGGAGACCAGAGTGATTTACCATTTGAAACATCTGCCCATTGATTGTCCTTTGGATGTTTTGCATTACATCTCCATGGTCATAGTCCCTCAGATGTGTAAGCGGGTAATAGCAGAACTTCACTAGAAATTAAATCCTACTTTTTCCTATTAGCTTCCATAGGATAATGTATAAAACAATTTTGTAGATGAGCAAGCTTTGCTTATATGTAAATGTTAATTTATCTGCATGTTAGTACTCTTACTACTGTACATTTGAATCTGGAGTATTACTTTAAGGCAAGAAGCCTGCAGAGTTTTCTACTTTATGGATCACCAGTATCTCAGATGCATTAATTTAAAAAGGTGGTATTTGTGAAAAAGTACTATTAAATTGGTCCATTCTTACAGTACTCCACAAAGATGAAATATTTAAGTCCCAAAAAAATTATTTGAAATTGCCAGCTTAATTTTCTGTTCTCTCTTTTGTAGCTTTTGGCCCAAAGTGCTAACTTCTCTGTGTATACATCAGAAATTAAACCTAAACATCCAGTTTTCTCTGGAAAGTAGGACACTATAATGAATGTTAAGTCTGAAAATCACAACCCCCATGAACTGTAAAGTCAAGGCATGAATATTAATGAATGCAGACTTTGCAGCTACTGCATTAATAAGAACATAATTATTTAGAGTTATGTAATGAAACTAATGTAATATTCAGAAATGTGCATACTGATTAGACAGAACAGTCATTGTGCTCATTGTAAACTGAGCATTCCCCCATAGGAAGAAGTCCTGTTAAGTCACTTTCTCCATGCTGCTATGACAGAAAAAATACAGGGGGAAAGCTCAAAAAATGCAGTAAGTAAAATCAGAAACCTGAAAAACAATAATGCAGATTCCCTAAATAAAAAATATAAAGCAGTTTCCAGTTACATTACTGGGTATAGATGAGATTAAAATATTAAACATTTTTGTAAGGATTGTGTTGGTGAGACGAGCTAAGCACCCCTCTCCAACTTTAGCCTTGCAGCTTTAAATTACCAAATCTTTGGTGGTGATGGGGTCACTAAAACTGAGAGGAATGTTTCCCGGATGCTGATGTCTCTGAAAAGGGGTATTTTGTTGTACTGTGAGCAAAGTATCCTTTAACATCATAGATTGCAATTTGCAGTTCTAATTCTAACAGATCAACCTTCATTCTACCTTCCAAACACAGCAGAATCCAGAAAGTGTTCTGCAAACCTTTTCTGGGAGATAAATTAGTATATTCTGGTGACACCTTATTCAGAACAAAAAATATATATCATTTAAAACTTAGCCTACATTTGTGATGAGAAACTTTTACCACACAGAAATACTTCCATTATACTAATGTCAGAAGGTGAAAACTTGTACAGTTAGTATTGTCTGGTTTCTGATGGCAGGGTACTTGTAGTGCATGAGGTAATTTAAGAGTGACTCAACAAATAAGCCCATAAGGCTTAACACCACAGAACCTAATGTATTGGACTTAGGTGACTCCATTGTGAGACACACACGTTCCCCTCACCAGGCTGGATAAGGAGCAGGTTGCAGTTAGCTTCCTGTCAGGTCCCAGGATTCGTCAAGTCAGTCAACCACAAGTACCGGTATGACTCTGTCATGGCCCATGTGGGGGTGAATGACTTGAGATGTACCTCACTGAATTATATGAAGAGAGACATGACTGAGCTTTCAGATTGTGTGTCACAGGGAGGTATAAGCCTAGCCTTAAGCAGCATTCTAAATGCTCCAAGGATGATGCCACAGTACAAATAAAAAATGATTGACTTGAACAATTGGCTTAGCTTCTGGTGTCAGTTCAAGGGGATCCAGTATCTGTCAGCCTGGGAAGACATGGTTTACAAACCTCGTTGCTTTGTCAGAGATAGTCTGCACCTGTCTCCTCTTGAATTTCAGATACTGACAAAGCCATAAGCCACCACTATTGTGACTTTTTTATGCAGTGTCAAAATAACCAACCTCCCAATATAACAAAATCCTCTCTAGATAAACTCAAGGTGTACTACTGCTTAATTCTAGGATTCTAAACAAGAAACTTCAAACCATGGAATCATTCTCACTTTGGAATATGCTGACGGTTGCAGTCACCGAGACATGATTCAAAAGCTCAGAAAGCACTCTGGCTATGCAGGTCTACAATGCCTTCCATACATTCAGACCACAAACTGAGCATAAAAGAACCAGAGGAGCTATATCCATCTTCATTAAGAATAAGTGCACCTCTAGACTGGTTAAACAGTATGACTCTCTTGAGCTACTCTATGTCCAGTTAACTATAGGCAAAGCCCCCTACCACATCATAACTAGCTATAGCCCCCCCCCCCCCCACCATGAAGCAGGAAAAGCATACCTCATACCTGGGCTTAGTGGAGTCACTTGTCGTATAGCACAACACCTTACTCATGGGTGATTTAATTATCCTACCATCGACTGGGAAATGTACACAACCACAAAACATGCTGGTCCAGATGTTCTTGGATTTTGTAAATGCAGATGCTCTTGAACAGCTAGTCAACACACCCACAAGAGACTCAAATGTTATGGACGTAGTACTCCCTAACATGGGAGAGCATTGCACCCCCCCTCCCCAAATTTGATGCCCTCCTGGTAAGATCAAACCATAAATCAGTCTCTTTCAATGTAATTATAAGATCAGATATCCTATCAAGCTCGAAACTACTTAAGAATTTTTCAAAGACAAACAAGACAAACTACCTTCTACTGAGTGATAGTATAAGAAGTTACAAAGCTCCCTCGAATGCAGATAACATGGACTCCTGTGCAGAGGTGTGCACCAGTGCCCCTGTATAACCTCTTAAGCAGTTGTATAGAATCTTGCCGAAAACCAAGCCAGCGTAATGGACCCCTAGTATAAACAGGCTATGCAACAAGAGAAAGAAACTAATGTCAAAGAACAAGAGGGAACTGGCTCAGCAGAGGAAGAAATCCTTGTTTAGCTTAAATAAACAAATTAGGGATCTTGTCATGTCCTCCAAAGCTAATTGCAAAGCAAAACTAGCCTCCCTAACAATGACTTCTGTTTTAAACTCCACTAAAAAGACTTTTTGCCAAGGTTAATCACAAGGCATTCTTTAACTATATCTGAAATCTAAAAGAGAATACCCAACTCCGTGCTGAATTGGTTGCCGATGGCACCACTCATATTCAGCTGCAGGTAGTAGCCAACCTGCTAGCTGACAAATATGGCGCAAACTTCACCCCCCTGTCCCCTCCACTCAGCCCCCTAATAGTATACCCGCCACCATTCCTGGTCATCTTGGTGCTCTTCAAAAGCACAGCATCAGTGAGACAAGGCAACATCCTAGGTTTCCATTTAAAGAACTTAAAACATGACCTAGCAGACGCATCTTAATCCCTGTTTAACCATAGCCTGCAAACTGGCTATGTTCCAGCGGAATGGAGGACAACAGTAATCCCTCTGCATAAAGGGGGATCATCACCAGACCCTGGGAATTATAGACTCATAAGCTTGACTAGCCTCATCTGGAAGGCCATGGAAAGAATCATTATGGTCCTTATTAACAAGGACATATGTAATCTCCTAACTGTGTATCCAACTCAGTTTTGATATGTTTAAAGTGGATTATGCTTGTTAAATGTGGTTGACTTCTTTGAAAGAGTCACCAAGGCCCTGGACGAGGGAAAGACAGTGCATGCTGCCTATCTTGACCTAGCCAGGGCATTTGACACAGTCCCCCACTTAGGTATTGGGGAGAACTCTCCCAGTTGGGAATTAACCCTTTCATTACAAGATGGGTAGCCAACTGGCTTATCGACGGGGCACATACTGTCAAAATGGGTGACTTCACCTCCAGCACAAGACCAGTCACCAGTGGCATACCACAGGGTATTGTGCTAGGCCCCTTACTGTTCAAAATGCCTGTGGCAGACCAAATTCGCTGACAATTGCAAATTCAAAGCAGTCATTGAGTCCCCCAACAATGTTAATATATGCAGACAAGGTTAACACAAACAAATGATTGGTGCCAAAGCCATGGACTAAAGCTAAATGCAAAAAAATGCATTATTATTCCTTTTGGGAAAGCTGATATCCCTGCTTAATTATATTATAGACAGCACCCCCCCCCCCAAGTTTAGACCTAGTGGTACGTGATCTTGGGTACTCAGGTTGATAGGTACCTGAACTTTGACCACCACTTATCCACAGTAGTAAGGAAATCCTTCTTTGTGGCACATCTTATAAGTAAAGGCATTACATCTGGATCCAAGGATGTTATAATCCCATTATATTCTACCTTCATCAGACCAATAATTTGAGTACAATACTGCCTTTTGCATGTACATCACCAGACACCTGCAACAATTGGAGAGACCATAGAGGATGTTCTTCGTCTTCCATTGCTGCAGTCCTGACTATTGGGGTATAGTCCGCGTCCAGTCGGCCCGAATACCAGAGTATAAGGCTGACGTCGGTCAGGGCGCATTAGACTGACGTCAGTACGTCAGGGTACTAATGCGCATGACCGACGCCATATCCTCAGTCTTTTTTGCCGCATGGTCCGATGCAGAAGCAGTTTTGCGAGTGCAGGTTGGCGTTCTGAAATATTTCCGAAACCGGAGTTTCAGACCGAAACAGAGTTGGCTAAGTACCCCGTTGGGGAACATTTTGGTTTTTTCTTGCCTCAGTATTTTACCGGATGTCAGAAAAAGTGAATAACTGTATTTCTTGTGGGAAACAGATACCTCATAGGGATTATCATACCTTGTGTATACCTTGTTTAGGGCCTGAGCACGACGTTGTTGGTTGCCGCTCTTGTGCTAGGTTTAACAAACGCACTATTAAGAGGAGGTTAGACTGTGCCAGGTTAGTGTTTGGGAAGCGTTGCAATTATAAAATGCCGCCGGATGCTCCGCCCGCCTCCAAGAAGCGCAAGGATAAAACAGTGAAGCCTAGGGTTGATGAACCGGCAGTCCCGGACGTCGGTTCTTTAGAAGGCTCAGTGGAGCCGGAGGTTTTGCCAGGAGTGTCCATGGAGTCCCAGGCAGAAACTATACTATTACAGGATGTACCTTCTCAGGAGGTAGGCCAGGCTGAGGGGGCTTCTCAGGTGACTGTTCTTCCCTCTCTTCCCAAGGTAGTTAGAGCCTCTCCTTCTGTTGCCAAAACTTCTTTGAGAGGTAGGCCTAGTTCAGCTTCAGTGGGGGCTTCTCCTAGCATTTTCGGTTCTGTACCTAAGAAACATATGCTTAAAATGGCAGAAGATTTGATTACTATGATTAGGGGTTCTATGCCCCCGCCTGATAAGAGGCCTAGGGTGGAACCGGAGTTTGATAGTTTTGAACAGTGTTCAGAGGCTTCAGAATCTTCTGTGGAAGATATGCAGGAGTATCCTACTTATTCTGATTCTGATGTGGATGATTCCACTCCTACAGCTTCTCCGCCTGAGGATTTCTCATTTTCAGAGACTCTGCATTCCATGAGGGAGCACTTTAAATGGGAAGGCCAGGATTACTCTGATTCCAGGAAAAGGCTTAGGGAATTCTTGTTTTACCCCAGCATAGGCCTTTAGCTATTCCTCCTGTGTTGAATGTGGTGGAAGATGTTTTTGCAGAGGCTTCCCTGAACCCTGACTCTTTGCCTCCTGCTCCTGTTAAGCCTGATAGGTATTATAGGGTGCCCAAGCTCATAAATATTTGTTTAAGAGTCCTAGGGCGGACCCAGAAACTATTTCTCAAGGGCCTAAGGGTGTAAAGGCTTCTGTGGTTAAAAATCCTGTTCCCACTGATAAAGAGGCAAGGGCTTTGGATAGGTGGGGAAAGAAAGTGTATACTTCTTCCACTCTAGCCATGAGAGCATTGAATTGTCAGTTTCACATGCTAAAATATCAGAATTATCTCCTTTCACAATTGAAATCTAAGGTGGATGCTTTGGCGGAAGGTATTGAGTGTAAAGAGTTGCTGGATTTGGTTCATGTGTCTGAACAAGTGGGTAAGCATTCTTTGCAATGTGGTTTTGATGCTGTACAGGCCTCCTCGAGGGTGGCTGCTACCAGTTCTGTTCTTCGCAGGCATGCCTGGTTGAAGGATCAGAATTTAGCTGAGCATGTTAAGACAAGGATTTTGGATGCTCCATTACAGTCTGATGTGTTGTTTGGTTCGCCTGTGGAAGCAGTTTTAAAGAAAATGGAGGACAAAGCTAAGTCTATGCAAACTGTTAAAGATTTTTTGCAGGTGCAGCCACCGAAGTTTAGTAGAAATTGGCCTGCTAAAGGGTGGACATATCCTGCTTATGATTCTCAGTCTAGGGGTAGGTCTAGACGTGGTAGGGGCAGGGCTCAAGGTTCTTTTAGGCCTAGAACAGGGAGTTCACCTGCTCAGACTTCTGGTGAGGGCAGGGGTCAGTCCTTTCGTAAACAGACCCAATGACCTGTCTTTTCAGCTGCCAGCAGATTCACGTTTGGCAGCTCCTTTGGGAGGAAGACTGTCTCTTTTCAAAGAAAATTGGGATTTAATTACTCAAGACAAATGGGTGTTGGATATCATTCACCACGGTTACAGATTTTATTTCCATACAATGCCCCCTTTCAAAGGCATGCCAGACGTTCCTCCTCTACAAAGAAAAGAGGCTCACAAGCAAGTTTTACAGTTACTTCACATAGGGGCCATTCAGCCAGTCCCTGTATCAGAAAGGGGCCTAGGATTTTATTCTCGCCTGTTCCTTGTACCAAAGAAGGGGAACACGTGGAGACCAATTTTGGATTTATCTCTCCTCAACACGCTTTTGGACATTCCCAAGTTCAAGATGTTGACGTTACAACAGCTTTTACCTCTGCTGGGCAAAGATCACTGGATGGTAACTTTAGATCTCAAGGAAGCTTACCTTCATGTGCCTATAAGGCTAAGTTGCAGGAGGTATCTGCGGTTTCGAGCTGGAAATTCTCATTATCAGTTCTCTGCATTGCCCTTTGGCTTATCTACTGCGCCCAGAGTATTCACAAAGGTTCTGGCTCCAGTGATAGCTTACTTCAGGCTTCAAGGAATTCAAATCTATCCTTACTTGGACGACTGCCTGATTCTGGCTCAAGAAAAGGAAGACCTTCTACAGCATCTGGAGTATGTTATAGCAGTGCTAAGATGCCTAGGGTATTCTGTGAACGAAATAAAGTCCAGTCTAGTACCCTCTCAAGACATGTGCTTTCTGGGTGTAAGACTGAATACAGCAGCCCAGATGGCCTTTTTAACCCCGGACAAACAAAAGAGTCTGTCACTTTACTTCCATCAACTATCTCATCAGTCCGTGCTGACTGCAAGGACAGTCCTTCAAGCATTAGGGTTCATGGCATCTTGTATTCTGGTGCTTCCCAATGCCAAACTGCATATGAGGAAGCTACAATGGTATCTCGAAAATGTATGGACACAGCACTGCCAGGATTTGGACACTGTCATTCAAATAATACCTTGCCTTCAAAAAGAATTCTTGTGGTGGGCTCAGGAATGTCACCTAAACAAGGGACTCTCTGTGACCCGGCCAGAGGCAAGTCAGATTCTAACGACAGATGCCTCGGACATTGCTTGGGAGCTCATCTAAATGGAAAGTGGATACAAGACAAGTGGCCTGCCAGACTACAGCATCTACATATCAACATGAAGGAGATGTTAGCAGTCCAGTTTGCATTAATGGCTTTCAAGGAGTTACTTCTTCCAGGGCAGGTGTTGATTCTAACAGACAACACAACTGTCATGTGGTACATCAACAAGCAAGGGGAACACATTCTTATCCTCTATGCAGGCAAGCAATGATTTTATGGGAGACTGCTAAGCTTGCAACTAACTCTTCAGGCAAGGTTTCTGCCAGGAGCACAGAACTCCTTAGCAGATGTGTTAAGCAGACAAATCATGGATCCCCACGAGTGGAAACTGGATCTTCATGTATTTCAGAAACTGACAGTGTCATGGGGAACTCCAGACATAGATCTGTTCGCTTCTCCACTAAACCACCAGCTGCCAAAGTATTGCACAAAGGGGTTTCATCACACAGCTTGGAAAGTGGATGCTCTGTCTTTCAGTTGGAAAAACCTTCATGTGTATGCCTTTCCACCTCTACCGCTTCTTCCAAAGGTACTATTAAAGGTCAGACAAGACAGGCCAAGGATGATTTTGATAGCTCCAGACTGGCCTCGGCAACACTGGTACCCACTACTACGGAGTCTGGTAAAGAAGCCTCCATGGCCTTTACCTCTGATTCCTCATCTGTTATCTCAGAAGGACGGTCATCTGCTCAATGTCAAGCTTCACTCTCTTCATCTAACAGCCTGGCATATTCTGTGTTGAAACACAGCAGGTCTCAACTTCCTCAACAGGTTTTAAATGTGATTATGGAAGCTAGAAGGCCTAGTACAAGGAGAGTGTACGCAGAAAAATGGAAGAGATTTTTATTTTGGAGTACAGCAAAGAATTTGGAGATTTCAGAGCCTAATTTGAGTGTGGCTCTTCAATATCTTACTGAATTATTGGACAAAGGTTTGTCCTTCTCTTCCATAAAGATTCATGCTGCAGCAATTTCAGCTCACTATGATTGTGACCCACCTTTGTTTTCGCATCCTTTGTTCAAGCAGTTTCTTAGAGGGCAAAGAATATAAGACCCCACGTAGAGCTCCTACTCCTGCTTGGGATCTCAATTTTGTGTTGGAAAAACTTACTCTACAACCTTTTGAGCCTGCAGCTACTGCTGAATTGAAATATTTGTCATGGAAGACTGTTTTTCTGTTGGCTATTACTTCTGCAAGAAGGGTGTCTGAGTTGCAGGCCCTTATGGCAGTAGAGCCTTTTTTGATTTTCCATAAGGATAGGGTATCATTACGTACTAATCCTTCTTTTATGCCTAAGGTGGTCTCTAGTGTGGCTTTAAACCAAACTATTCATTTGCCTACGTTTTTTGCAGAACCTCAAAATAAAGGGGAAAAGATTTTGCACACTTTAGATGTACACAGGCAATTGCGTTATTATTTAAGCAGGACTAAGGATTTTAGGCAGTCTCAGCAGTTGTTTGTTTCTTTTGCTTTGAGTTCTCAGGGCAAGCCTGTGTCAAAACAAACTATTTCTAGGTGGATTGGCTTTTGCATTGCATTTTGTTATTCCCATCATGGCAAGGAGATTCCAGCTGGGATTAGGCTTCATTCCACTAGGGCTACTGCCACTTCAACAGCATTTCTAAGGGGGGTGGCAACTAAGGATATTCTGGAAGCAGCTACTTGGAGTTCAGTGCATACTTTCTCTAGGCATTATCACCTTCCTATCTACTCTAAGTCTAGGGCTGGTTTTGCCACAGCTGTTTTACAAGGCATGTTGTCAGCTCCTACTACTTTATAATTTGCCAGCCTCCCTTACCTCTGCTTTGGGATTCTACCCAATAGTCAGGACTGCAGCAATGGAAGACGAAGAACATAGTACAGTTTTGTACCTACCATAAATGTAGATGTTCGAGGATTCCATTGCTGCAGTCCAATTTACCCTCCCTCCTTCCCCTCTGTATTTAGGGGTGGTTGTGTAGGTGAGTTTACATGTTTGTATTTTTGTATATATAGATTGTTGTATATATTGTACATGTTTTTGGTGCAGGTTGTTTTGGGACTTGTCTTTCTAGGGTCTTCTGACATCTGGGGCAAGAAAAGACTGAGGATATGACGTCGGTCATGCGCATTAGTACCCTGACGTACTGACGTCAGTCTAATGCGCCCTGACCGACGTCAGCCTTATACTCTGGTATTCGGGCCGACTGGACGCGGACTATACCCCAATAGTCAGGACTGCAGCAATGGAATCCTCGAACATCTACATTTATGGTAGGTACAAAACTGTACTTTTCTCACCAAGAAATTATAGGGTGCACAAAACAAGTGTTACACAGATTTGAAAGCCCTGTCACTGTATTCTGTCTCCTACAGGTTGGTTAAGGGTGACCTGTGCCTGGCTTACAGGGCAGTCTCTGACCCGGCCCTGATGGAAATGCACATTCATAAATCAAACTGCACGAGGGTCACTGTCTCCAGAGAACTTAACCTAGCTTCTGACATGAACAGGTCATGCTGGAGAGAGAGATGCATTAACCCGTGACTACAATTTCTCTGGAACAAGCTTCCAAGTCACATGAAATGGAGCACTTCCCTGACCCTCTTCAAATGCAACCTAGATCAGTGTATGGGTGACCACACATTCACTCCTGGGGTGGCACCCATGTCCCTCCTGGACAGAGAAAATCATTATTAACTACCATAGACCCTTACTTCTATGAACTTTGCTCACCTGACTACTGACAATTGGGGCAACTTGGGATAAATATGGCTAGGCTTGTAAGGGCTCTAGGACCGTCAGCCTAGTAACCTTCTATGAACCTATGAAAGTCTAAACCAACAAGTATTGAATATTACAAAAGAGATAAAAGAGGGAGCCTTAGGAATGGGCAAAGCAAATTACATAGAAATACTTGGAAATTGTGAGAACAATGCATGCAGAAAAATGTTCAGAAGAAGGATAAGCAGTGAAGTTTAAGGGAGGACTGGAACTGAGCCAGTTATGTAATGCTATATTGATAGTTGTAAAGCAAGAAAATATATATGATGTATAATGTATTTAAAAGGAAAAATATTAATATTGGTATGTTTTCTTTTTATGTGGTAATTTAATAAAAGTGTTTAAAAAAGCATTTCTGAAAGTGTTATGTAGGGGAATTCTAAAATCTGCCAACTCATTACATTTCCAAAGAACATGCTCCCAATCACCCCTCTCTTTCCCATTACACCTCCATAATTTACAGTTTACTTGAAGAAATGAATTCTGAAGTCTGTCTGGGATTTACAAATGCCTATACGAATACTTCCAAGCAAAAATCTTAAGCCGCCTTAACTTTAATGCATACTTTGGAGGCATGCAGATGCTCTCCCATTTTTGACTTTGTGTATTGTTTTTTTCATTCTCTCTCTCTCCCTCCCCACAGTCTTTTTTAACCTCCACTGATTGATTCTGATAATTATCATGCAGTATTTTATATGCCCTATTAATTATCCCTTTTTTCATAATAACTTCTGTTTTAGACTCCATTAAAAAGACTTTCAGAGCTGGTCTTTCACTTATCAATCCCCATCAGTTTCTCTTCATTTATCTCATCAATCTCTGATAGGCAAGATGGTCTCTGACCTGCAGTACACATTTCTGCTTAACCTCATTCCACTCTGTTACCTTTCTCATTTTAGTTATTTGCCCCTAAAGACTTGTTTTTTTAATCATTTTCTCCAGTAAATTCTAACCCCCTCTTGATTACTTTCTATCCCTATCCTTGCAGTCATTCCTATAGGTCACTCTTCTTTCTCATGTTGGATTAGTTCTTTCTGTTATGGTAGTAATATTATGTTTTGTATGGTGCTTATTTTTCTCCTAAAGGACCTGCGTCCAAAATCCTACTGTCTCCTTACTTCTCAAACTCCCACCTCATCATCATCCCTTTATACTTTGACATATAACCTTCTGCTTTTGTATATAAACCTTAATTGCATAACTGTAAAATGTCCTTTCAAATCAGGTAATCCTAAACCACCTTGTTCTTTGGGGAGAATGAACTTCTCTCACTTAACACCCGACCTCTTCCCTTCTTATAGAAATTCCTTCAACTCTTTATTAATCATGTTCCACAATTTTTACTCTTGTTGCTAAAAATATGCCTGATCTGTATATAAAACTAAAGGAACTATAAACATTACTTGTTGCATCTTACTATCTGTATTCATAGACAAGATCTTTCAACATGAGGGGGTGGAGCCTAGATGGCTAACTAAGAGCAGTGAATTTTGAGAGCTCCATAAACTAGAATAATATAGGAAAAAATTATTATTTTCAAGTTTAAAATGTCAGAAATCTATAGATTAACTGCTAAACTACATAAATATCAATTTTGGTGGAGATGTACAAACATTTTCTTGTCAAGTAACTTGGAGATATATTGAGTCACTGAATATGAACAACTCAAGGAATTCTCATCCAGATGCTGCTTTGAAAAAAGAACTGCAGTTGATGACATCTACCTTACAGGAACTATCTTTGAAGATGGATGGCTTTAAAAATGACTTGGAATACCTCAAATTAAATTCTCATAAACAGACTGATACTCTTAAGGAACTATTACAGCAACACCATACAAAAATAACAAATATAGAGACTTCTTTAAATGACATTGAAGGGAGACTCCGAGGAAGAATTCCAAAAAGAATTTCTTCTTAAACAGAATACATGGCTGTTTAACAAAATAGATGACTTAGAAAACAGGGAAATGAGAAACAACATAAGGATCTTTGGTCTGTCTGAAAACACTGAAGGAGAAGACATTATTTCGTTTTTTAACAACCTGGATTCCTGAATTTTTAGACTTGAAAGAGGGACTTTCATTTATGATTGAAAGGGCACATAGAGCACTGAGGAAACCTTCTTCTAAGTCAACAAATACTCCACCTAGATACATAGTTAGAACATTTCTTTAATTTCTGGACAAGAAACTAATATTAAAATCTGCTTGGAGAAAATCACCCTTAAAATACAATCAAACCCTGATGAGGTTTGACAATGATTATTCTTCCAGAATACTAGAGCAAAGGAAAAAAGTCTGGCCAATAATAAAATTGTTGAAACAAAATTACATTAAAGCACAGCTGGCCTTTCCGGCCAATATAAAAATACTTTTTTTTTTGCCAATAAGATGAAAACCTTTTAATGACTTAGAAGAAGCTACTGTATTCATCAAAAACAACATTGTGTCTATACCAGAAGAAATGGAATGGATGGCTCCTACTCTTAAAAGAATTAAAGAAACAAATCCTTGGACTGATGCTAGAAAGTAGAAACAAAAAATGATTCCAAGACAGCTGTCCCAAAAAAATAACGGTCAACAACTACATCTCAAAGTATCAACTGATATGGTACATCTCTTGTCATCTGTTTTTATTTAAAAAAAAAAGGAGGGATTCTTAAACTGAGAAACTGTAATGATTTATTCAGGATGTTCAGAGTCCAATAATTCTTCACAAACAAATGTAGGTCAAGATGGATTACTATTTACATTATGTATAAGCCAAACAAAGCAACACATAATACAAACATAGAAGTTTCTATTTCCCTACTTGAACTCAGTGAATACTTATCTTGCTAATTTTTCATTGATTTTACTTATAATAATTTAAATAATTAATTAACTAATTCAATAAGGTACCATTCATCAGAGTTCAGACTCAAATGTAACAAATTAACATCATATGTAATTGCAGTAACAGCAGAGTGTTTGAAGAAAAGAGAAGATGCTGTCATGGAATCAAATGCCTTTTTCAGTTAAAGTATGATTTAGAAATGCCATGTATATCCTGGCTGGGCAGTAGTAGCAAGCTCTTAGTACAAATGTCATCATCATTCTGTCTAAATATAGTTAATATCAGTCAGCGTGGATGCAGCTGTGTCTGGCAGCTAGTGCAGATGTCATTAATATTAATTATGTTTAGACAGAATAATAATTATGGCGGGTATCATAGCTTAGAGTGCTGTTTGAGCCTGACATGGTGTATGTGGATGTGTCTGGCAGCTGTTATATGTTGCCGTTTTTTTCTCAAGGAGGTGGTGGGTTGCGACTTGTGGTCAAGGTTTGCTGGTGCTTGTGTGTTGCTAGGGGACATTTGGTGTTTTGGCCTGAGTCTGGGGGTGGATGGAGCTGTGGTTTGGGATATTTTGACAGAGAGTGGTTTGTTTGTAAATCTCCTGAGTGAGAGGTGGGAAGGCTGGGAAAGTGTGTTGTCTCTTGTGGTGGCTTGTTGGAAGGGTTTGGTTTTTTTTTTTTGCTCTCCATTCTTTTCCTGGCTGCTGCCTCACTGAAAGGGAGGGAATTTAGGCTTGAAGTTGCAGTAAAGTGAAGCTTTGCTTCAGGTGCATCGTGACCCTCTTGTACGCAGACACATAAACAGAAACAGACGTGCCCAGTTTGCTTCAGTGACGGAGACAGAGTGAGGATATTGCTTAACGGCTCTAAGGAACCTCCGAGATGATTCTCGGCAATGACGTTTTTGGTTTTAAAAAATATATAATAAAAGGGCTGTTTTAAACCACATGTACACATATTGATGATCTCCCAACACTTTGCTTAGCTCATTAAGTTGATTCTTGATAAAAAAAAACGCAATCGTTTTGTAATGTATGATTTTAGTAAATCTAGACATAAAATATATAATCATATAAAATGAAGCAGTCTGCTGAATTTAGATATTAGGATTTAATAACACGGCTTGTGTATAGTAACACTACTGTGTTAAATTGTCATAAATGACACACTACATTGAACATCAAGGGGAAGCATGATGATTTTCTTATATATGTAAATATGCATAACAAGTCATGTAATTGCTTTAACTTGAATTGTAGTTTTTGTAACCCATCTTGACCATATATAATACTTAAGTGGTTACCAAGGTAACTAATGTTTTATACATGACATCAAACTGACAAATTGTTCAAGAGAAAAAATAGAAGCCTGAACTTGAAATGTCACAGAATGTAACAATCGTATTCTGAATAAATAGTATTAAATTGACAATAGACAGTTTAATAACATGGGCTTGAGTATAACACTACTGTTTTAAATTGTCATAAATGACACACACTATATTGAACATCAAGGAGAAGCATAATGATGTTCTCATATAGTTAAATGTGCATAACAAGTCGTATAATTGCTTTAACTTGAATTGTGGTTTTGTAACACATCTTGACCATACATAATACTTAAGCTGGTTACCACGGTAACTAATGTTTTATACATGATATCAAACTGACAAAGTTGTTCAAGGGAAACAGTAGAAGCCTGAACTAGGAATGTCACAGAATATAACAATCACATTCTGAACAAATATTTTTAAATTGATATAGCTCCCACTGCATTTCATATAGAAGTAATAGACTGTAGTTTTCCATTACACCACAAGGTGCAGCTCTTTTTCAGAGATATAAAAGACAATTTCGAAAGTGAAAGAGTATTCTGGAAGACTAGCTGAAGGAGGGAAGACTGAAACACACAGCTGAAGGGAAAAAGGGCCTTGCAGCATGACTGGATTTTCTTTTCTAGTGTTTTGAGTCAGGGAAGTGAAGTAGCAGATTGTGTCCGTCTCTTGCTGAAATCCTGGATATGGTATTTTGTAGAGTCAGGAGAGAAGTCTGAAACCAGTAGTTCCATACCTGCTATGATTCAGCAAGGAAAGGAGCTCCCTTAGGCCTAGCACAGAGAAGCCATAGATGATTATCAGAGTTCTGGTAGGTGATTTTCTACTTTTCTCATCAGATGAACCACGGCGCCTGGTCAATAGGATATTCCCGATGGAGTGGTGAGAGGGTCTGGCCATCATTTTATATTTTTATAAGATTGTGGTTCCCCTCCCCTTTAATGCTTCATGGTGTACAAATAACTGGGATCCATATGAGCTCCAACTCATGCCGGCCGCAAGACTGTAAGTAGTCATTGGCCAGTGAACAAGGTATAATAGAGTGTTTCATAGTTGGTCTGTTTAGAATTGATCAAGGGGGTAAGAGGGTGTTAGTACTGCTGAATGACATTGCATTCTCTCATATTTGTATTGTGGCACTATAAATTTTTATTGTTCAATGATAATGTATTTTGCCATGTTAGTACTGCTGCCTTAAAGAATCTTTACTGCTGAATGACATCGCATTTTCTCATATTTGTATTGTTGCATTATAAATCCTCATTGTTCAATGACATTGCATTTTGCTCCTGTTAGTACTGCTGCCTTCAGGAAATTTGCCGCTCAGTGACATTGCATTTTTCATATCTCTATTGTTGTATTATGACTGTTTTATTGCTTAATGGCATTGCATTTTCCCTGTGTTTGTATTGCTGCATTATAAAGCTTTACTGCTCATTGATATTGCCTTCTTTGTGCATGTTTGAATGCCAAGACCTTCTTCTGTTGAGTTCTGGGGAAGAGGGTGAATGTATGTTTTCATTACATGCATATTCTCACCTTGCCTTATTGCTAACTGGTGCACAGTGGAAATAATTTGTTTATGGTTATGCTATTGCCTTTTTAAACTAGATGTGTCACCTAGAATAAAATTTGTCCCTCTTGCCACCTTGGTGTGTTGGGACTAATAGAGGTATCACCGGAGTCAGGTAGGAAGGAACCCATATCTCTTCAGCTACAACTGCGGGAGCGCTACATTTGGGGGCTCGTCTGGGATTTCCTGTACTGCCTTGGACTCCACCCTATTCCCCTGTATGTGTGGAAAGCAAATCCAGCAGAAACATGAATCCATAAGTAGCCGCTAAGTGGTGCAAACAGCACAATGCTCAAGTCAGAGCATTGCTTAGTTCTGGTGTTGCCAGGGGTCACATGGACTGATATGCAAATACATCAAGTCACAGGATTCTTGCCAGTTGTGGGGCATGGATTTTTGTTGGACAGCACTGTAGACCCTACCGAGCAGAGCACGTTGGCCTTATTAGAATGGAAAAGTCCTTTAGTGTATGAGCACATACCTTCGAGTGTACAAATTTCAGGTGAGAGCACAGTCCGTGTGTTTGATAATCCCTGAGAAGTGCACTACCTCAGCAACAGAGAAAATACCTGTGGAAGTTATCCAGGTAGGTCAGACACTTACACCAGAAGCTGCGGCTTCACTGCCTAAAAATACTATAGGGCCTGAAGTTTTGAATGCTTTGGGAAGTATTGTAGAAAAATGATTAAAGCCTACACAGCCATTCACTGGGTTTGGCTACCGCAAATTGCATTTCTTTTCTAGCAAGCAACCCACACCTCAGGGACAGGAAGATTTTGAATCCTGGATGGATCAGGCTTAACAAGCCCTAGAGAAGTGGGATATCCCAGAATCTCCGAAGAAGCAGCGGATAGCTGAAAGTCTAAAGGGATTAGTTGCGGATACCATACTCAACCTAAGGATGGGTAAGCAAGATTGCACGGCCAAGGACTAAGTACTGCAGGATGTGTTTGGAAGGACCGTGAGGGGTGCTGACCTACTGTATCAGTTTGAACATACATACCAAGAAGTTGGTGAGAAACTATCCGATTACATTAAGCAATTAGATTATATGCTCCACCAGATCATCCTAAAGAAGGGGGTGGATCCGAAAGTAGCTGACCAAGTACAGATCGAACAGATTTTACAGGGATCTCAAACAATGGACCCCATTGTGTGGAAAATGATGCGAAATAGGGAAGAGACTCTAACTTATTTTCAGTTAGTTGAAGAGGTGAGGGAAGAAGAAGCCCTGTTGGAAGCCAAACCTCAGTGTTCAACAACAACTAAAACAGTGAGTGAACACCAGCAGGATCCTATAGCCATGCTCACTACTCAAACAGGAGTCATGGCCCAGTGTGTCCGCAATGTGGAGGTGTCACAGTTGCAGATGCAGGTGTCTTCCCTGACAAACGCCATAGCTCAAGTCACCAAGACAGTTGAAGAATTGCAGAAAGCCATGGTAACTTTAGCTGATGGGAGGAATACATCAGCTAGAACCTCCACGAAAGGACTCGGGGAAGAACCGAATCAGTCAATGCTCAGAGTTCCTACTGGATTTTGTTTTCGCTGTGGAGATGCAGGGCATATAAAGTGACAGTGTCCTAATGCAGAGAACTTGAAAAGAGTGAACGAACTGTTATTGGCTAATGCATTACAGGGAAACTTTAAAGGGCCTCATTGAAGGAGCCAGCTGAGTGCTCGGTTACAAAGAGCTCCATAAAATCTAACATCAAGAGACCGCATCCTGGATCTCCTTTCCACACTAACCCTTGTAATAGGGGAGAGAGACTACCTACTATGCACACTTCTAGCTCATCTGAGGTGAACAACCGTTGTTGGGTCAACAGAAGTTTTTGAAACACTCGCTGCTGTGTGCCCCACGCCAAAAGGAAAGGATTCAGCATCTATTTTAGTGGGGACAAATACTGACCTCGTCAGAAGAATGCTAATGCCTCAGTTGACCCAAGAACACCCAACACTACATCCTCTCCTGAGACCAGTTTTCTGTGCCTTTCAAAGGGAGAAGGATAGTAAGAAAGATGAAATTGGTCATGTGTGGACCCTCTCTGGGAAAGAGCATATAATTCATCCTGGTCAGGTCACCTGCTTGAGAGCCAAAGTGAGGATGTGTGGACAAACAGTATCCTCTCATCTCATGATGGAAACAAATCCAGAAAGTGACTTCCACCGGGGCTGGAACTAGTCCCAGACTTTTGGCCAGCAGACAAGTTAAAGCATCCTTATGACATTTTGCCTATGGGGTTGAAAAATAAAGGAAGTACTCACATTGTCCTGCATTAACAAGTGCATTTGGGAAATGTTTATGTTGCCACTCTCTTGGCTGCTTCTGTGTTGACAAGGAATGAGAGCAGAGCCAACGAGTTGAAGCTGGAAGGTATTGAGATAGGAGGTAGTCTCTTGCCCCCTGAGTGGCTAACCAGAGTTAAAGAGCTACTAATGAAAAAGAAAAATTGTTTTTCTACTAATGAACTAGATGTGGGCTGTGCAAAAAGTACAGAACACCGAATAAGTGTAAAAGAGGACCGGCCCTTCAGGGAATGTTCCAGAAGAGTAGTCCCAGGAGACCTGGAGGACTTAAGAAAACATTTGAAAGAACTAAAAGCTGCAGGGATAATTCGAGAGTCAAGAAGTCCATATGCCTCTCCCATTGTTGTTGTCAGGTAAAAGAATGGGTCAATTTGCATGTGTGTTGACTGTCGTACTCTGAATCAGTGAACCATTCCAGACAAGTACACAACTCCCAGGATTGATGATGCTCTACATTGCCTTGTGGGCAGAAAGTGGTTCAGTGTGCTAGACTTAAGGAGTGAATACTATCAAATCCCTATGCACCCAGAAGATAAAGAGAAGACTGCTTTCATCACCCCTTTGGGATTTTTTGAGTTTGATCGCTTACCTCAAGGTTTATCAAATGCACCGGCAACTTTCCAGAGAATCATGGAAAGAACAGTTGGAGACATGCATCTCCTGGAAGTCATAGTCTACTTGGACGATATCATTGTCTTTGGGAGGACCCTAGTGGAACATGAAGAAAGACTGATGAAGGTATTGGACAGGATTGAGAAGGAAGGCCTTAAGCTGTCATTGGACAAATGCAAGTTCTTCCAACCTTCAGTGACCTATGTGGGACATGTAGTGTTTGCAAATGGAATATCCACAGATCCCAGCAAAGTTGAAGTGGTGACATCTTGGACCAGACCCAAAACTATCACAGAGCTGCAATCTTTCTTGGGGTTCTGCAGTTACTATAGAAGGTTTGTGGAAGGATTTTCAAAGAGAGCAAGACCCCTCAACCATTTGCTCTGAAATGATGAGAAAGCAGATGAAACAGATGAAGATAACCTAGTGAAAAAGCCTAAGGGACCAAGAGGTTCTAAAGAACTCATCGAGAGTTGTTGGGCTCCTGAGTGCAAAGAGTCATTTGAACAGCTCAAGTATTGCCTCATATATGCCCCTGTGCTGGCATATGCTGACTCTACAAAGTCATACACTTTACATGTGGTTGCTAGCAGGGATGGCTTAGGAGGAGTCCTTTACCAGGACAAGAAGCTGAGACCTGTGGCTTTTATCAGTCTGAGTTTATCCCCCACAGAAAGAAACTACCCTGCATACAATTTGGAATTCCTTGCCTTAAAGTGGGTGGTAGTGGACAAGCTGCATGACTATCTCTATGGGGCTGAATTTGAAGTGCAGACTGACAACAATCCTCTGACATACATCCAGACCACTGCAAAGCTAGATGCTACTGGCCACAGATGGATGGCAGCTCTATGCAACTATAATTTCAGTTTGAAATACCGCCCAGGACATGAAAATGGAGATGCTGATGGTCTGTCCAGAAGACCTCAGGGAGATTTACACCCCGATGATGAATGGGTGGAAATTCCAGTGACAGGGGTGAGAGCTGTATGTCAGATTGCAACCTGCTATCAACACACTGAATGTTAGGCCCAGAAGTTGGGTCTGTCTGCAGAAAGCATGCCCCAAACTTACTGTAATCTGGTCACTTTACAGGCTTCATCGCTACCAGCTTTGAGTAACAGTGACCTCAGGAGAGATCAAAGAGAAGACCCCTTAGGTCAGCTGGTGGTAGCTGCTTTAGAGAAGAAACTAGTTAGTATGCTTCGCACGGATCTTCATCCTCTGGCAAGACTTTTGGCCAAAGAATGGGACAGACTCCAGATACAGAATGGACTAGTGTATAGGAGATCTAGTGCACTCAGCAGTGAAAAATGGCAATTGTTGCTTCCTCAGAAGTATAGAGAAGTAGTACTCTGGTCATTGCATGATGAACATGGTCATCCTGGTTATGACAGAACTATGGGTCTGGTACGGGACAGGTTCTCCTGGACATGCATGAAGCAAGATGTTGAAGATTATTGTCGTACATGTCTTTGTTGCATTCAGAGAAAGACTCTGCTGACCAGAGCTGCCTCATTGGGTCACATGGAAAGTAGTGGACCCATGGAACTGGTCTGTATAGATTTTCTGTGCATTGAACCGGATGAAGGCAGGATTGGTAATGTGCTGGTGGTGACAGACCACTATACTAGGTACGCTCAAGCATTTCCCACTCGCTATCCGAAAGCTACTACAGTGGCAAAACTACTAGTTGAGAAGTTCTTTGTACACTATGACCTGCCAAAAAGCATACACTCTGATCAAGGACGTGATTTTGAGAGCAAGCTTGTCCATGAACTACTCAATCTGTTGGGAGTCCAAAAAAGCCGCACCACTCCTTATCATCCTCAAGGGGATCCTCAGCCTGAGCGTTTTAACAGGACTTTACTAGACATACTGGGGACACTATCTGCTAAGAAGAAGTCAATGGAGTAGACATGTTGCCACAGTAGTGCATGCTTACAACAGTACTAAAAATTATGCTACAGGATTCTCGCCTTACATCCTAATGTTTGGAAGAGAAGCTCGTCTTCCTGTTGCCGTCACCTTTGGAGTCACAGCTGATGATACACCAGTGCTATCTCATGGCAGTTATGTGGAGAGACTCAAGAAGAACCTCAGACAGGCTTATGAGCTTGCTGAAAAATCAACAGGACAAAGCCACCAGTGAAATGATGCTCACTATGACAAAAAAAATAAAGATGCATGACTTGCAGCCAGGGGACAGATTTCTTTTGAGAAATTTGAGACTACATGGAAAACATAAACTAGCTGACTGCTAGTTATCTGAGATTTATATAATTTGTTCTCAGCTACCTAATATCGCTGTCTACCAAGTTTGCCGTGAAGGGAAAGAAGAACCCATAAAATCCTGGTACGAAAACAACTTAATGCCTTTGGCAAAATCAGTGAGACTCATGAATCCAGAATCCAGAATGGCTCAGCGGAAGCCTAACTCAAGGCGATCCAAAAGGCTAAGGCAGAGAGGAACTATCCTCTCCAATATTCAAGAGCCTATGCTTCCTCCTGCTGAAGGAGAAGAGGACAGTGATGATGACTGGGGTTTCAGTGGGCTTTTTTATGAGGATGTTCAAGACCCCATGGGCTGTAATCTCATTGTAAATGCACTGGAATTCGTTCCTTGTCATTTCAAGCAGCCCAGACCTAACAATTGACTAAGTAAGGTTTCTATGTTCTTGCAGAACCTAATACTGATGGAGGCCCTGCTATGCAAACTTCAGAAAATAGTGCTGAAGATAGTCATACCATTATGGAAAACGAAAGTGAAGTTATACAAGAGGAGATCTTAGAAGTAGACAATATGCCTACTGAAGAACTAGACATTAAATGTGATGTGAGTGACCAACCTTCCGAGCAGAATTCCTTAGCTGTCTCTTCTGAACCAAAACTGCAGATGCTATAATAGTTTGGGACATAGTACACAGGAACTTGTGACCACAGCTTAACGGAGGGTCTGCGCTCATAATCCCTACGCTTCCTACTCCAGTGGTGACACCCCATACCAAGTTAACATAGGGCTGATTACCCTTGGTGGAATGTACCTTTTGAATGCAAAAATATTTAGTTGATGGTGCATTAGTGTTTGTAAATATTTCCTACTAATCTACCTTTGACTTGGGGGGGACCCAAGATTTTCAAGTGGGGGGAGAGGGTAGCTCCCACTGTATTTCATGTAGAAGTAATAGACTGTACTTTTCCATTACACCACAAAGTGGAGCTCCTTTTCAGGGATATAAAAGACAATTTTGAAAGTGAAAGAGGATTCTGGAAGACTACCTGAAGGAGGGAAGACTAAAACATGGAGCTGAAGGGAAAAAGGACCTTGCAGCATGACTGGATTTTTTTTTCTAGTGTTTTGGGACAGGGGTGTGAAGTAGCAGATTGTATCCATCTCTTGCTGAAATCCTGGATATGGTATTTTGTGGAATCAGGAGAGAAGTCTTAAACCAGTAGTTCCACGCCTGCTATGATTTAGCAAGGAAAGGAGTTCCCATGGGCCTAGCACCGAGAAGCCATAGATGATTACCAGAGTTCTGGTAGGTGATTTTCTGCTTTCCTCATCAGAGGAACCACGACGCCTGGTCACTAGGATATTCACACAGAATGGTGAGAGGCTCTGGCATTCATTTTATATTTTTATAAGATTGTGGTCCCCCCCCCCTTAATGCTTCATGGTTTACAAATAACTGGGATCCATATGAGCTCCAACTCATGCCGGCCACAAGACTGTAAGTAGTCACTGGCCAGTGAACAAGGTATAATAGAGTGTTTCATAGTTGGTCTGTTTATAATTGATCAAGGGGGTAAGAGGGTGTTAGTACTGCTGAATGACATTGCATTCTCTCATATTTGTATTGTGGCACTATAAATTTTTATTGTTCAATGATGATGCATTTTGCCATGTTAGTACTGCTGCCTTAAAGAATCTTTACTGCTCAGTGACGTTGCATTTTCTCATATTTGTATTGTTGCATTATAAATCTTCATTGTTCAATGACATTGCATTTTGCTTGTGTTAGTACTGCTGCCTTAAAGAATTTTGCTGCTCAATGACATTGCATTTTCTCATATCTGTATTGTTGTATTATGACTCTTTTATTGCTTAATGACATTGCATTTACCCCGTGTTTGTATTGCTGCATTATAAAGCTTTTACTGCTCATTGATATTGCCTTCTTTGTGCATGTTTGAATGTCAAGACCTTCTTTTGTTGAGTTCTGGGGAAGAGGGTGAATGTATGTTTTCATTGCATGCATATTCTCACCTTGCCTTATTGCTAACTGGTGCACTGTTGAAATAATTTATTTATGGTTGTGCTATTGCCTTTTAAAACTAGATGTGTCACCTAGAATAAAATCTGTCTCTTGCCACCTTGGTGTGTTGGGCCTAATAGAGATGTCACCAGAGTAAGGTAGGAAGGAACCCATATCTCTTCAGCTACACCTGCGGGTGCACTACATTGACAATAATCACGCTGTTTAACCTTTGCTGATTATACAGAATAGAATGTTGCCACTAGAATCAAAATACAATCAAAAGCTAATAACATTAAAAGTATCTTCCATGAAAAGAAAGGGAAAAATGTCTCAGATATAGGTGACATTCTTGATGCCTATATAAATCACTATATGGAACATTTCCAAAAAGAAAATATTCATAATCAAGTAAATCTAGCGTCTTGTGCATCCATTCTGTATAGATTTCCTATCAAATTTAGGATGGCATAACATGCTATTAAGACAGCGTAGAAACATTAGATAAACCCCCTAGAAATAGATATTCTGTCTCTCTGTAAACAAATTGTCTTTTATATCACTACCATGTCATTACCTCATAGATTTAGTTACCACATGTAGTGTGGTTACTTTATTTTATAAGACATTATATTAATTTATACATACATATATATGAAATTTTATATGTTAGACATTAAGCATACTTGTCTATAGAATCTTTCTCACACTAATATCTATTTTAATTACAAATATATATGTACTAACTGATATGTTTTTTATATATATTTTTTATATATAACTTTTTTATATATGTGTTTCTTATGTATACTTTATATATGAGATTGTTTTTAAATGGTTTTATCTTTATCAGATTTGTATATTAAGCTGGGTCTTTGATGTCTGCCTGCTTCTTTAAATAATCATACCAATTAACTTACTTGATTGATTAATTGTTTAAAACCTGTGTATATATAAGATGTGGAATCTTAGAATGAATGTAAGATCTGATGAAGCTACACAGCGAAAGCGCTTATCTTATTAATTATTGATAATAAAGTGCTTTGAACTTTGTGTTACACTTGTTTTCGCTCATTCCTGCTATTTTGATTTACGATAACTTTGATTTATTCTGCTTGCACAAGCGTTTACCAGCATAGCAGCAGCCTCCATTACTTGTTTTATACACTAACTTTCTTTATAACTAATCATTGTATCCTTCTATTTGTGACCCTGATTTTCTTTGCTAATGGCTCTAAATATGAAGTAAATAAAGGTGAAAGAGGACACCCCTGCCTTGTTCCTTTGTTTAAACACATTGTCAGAGAAGACCCCTGTCACCTTAATACTTGCCTTTGAGCCTTCAATACATCTTCCTATTAACTCCTTTATTCTGTCAGGGAATGCAAAAGCTTTAATTGCCCTACTAATAAAATCCCAGCTGACTACTCATTGCATTCCTCTGCATCAAGACCCACCTACTATAGTGGTGATTTTGTACTCTGGTTTCCTCTAGATTATCCTTGTTGTGTTAATCTTGTCAAATATTTGCCTCCCCTTTACAAAACTGCACTGATCTAAATCTGTCAAAGTTGACACCACATTTTCCATTCTGTTAGCTAGTATAGACAAACATTTTATATTTATGCTTTAAAATTTAAGTGGGTCTGTATGAAGTTGGATTTGAAGAGTTTTTACCCTACTTTCAGTAATTCAGCCTCTTCAGCTTTCTTCCAAGATGTTGGTACTTCCCCCCAAACACACACTTTTAAAATATTGTTAAACAAAACCTAGATTTTTTTTTCTGACAAACTTCTTTATTGAATTATCACTTATGGCATAGACAATCATACATTTAAATAAATGAAAACAAGCCATATTGACACATTTTCAGATGCAAACATTATACATCCATTATAATCTTCTCTATAGTCATTGTCAGTCAAACATTAGATAGCTCATTCAATCCCTGCCTTTTCTTAAACCACATTCTTCCTCCAAACATAATTCTGCATATATTGTTCCCATAATCCCCATTTTCTATGTAATTTGCTCTTACCCTTTTCTAAAGATCCCACCTCCAGTTCCGTTATCTCTGTTACTATAGTCACTACCTCTAGTATGGTTGGGTTTGACTTTGATTTCCGTTTACTAGTAATTGCTTTTTTTGGCAGCCACCAGAATAAAACATAGCAAGGCCTAACTATATATGTAGGCAATTCAGATTATGTATCACAGCTCAAAAAATTGTTTCATAGGTGCACCAGTTTGTTCACCCAGTATTTCTGAGAGAGTAGTCTGCAGGGGATTTTTAAAGTTTGCCAACTCATAACAGTTACAAAAAAAATGTTCCCGGTTACCTGTCTCTTCCCCATCACACTTCAAACATTTGAAGTCTACCCTAGGAAAAAATCTTTGGGGTATAAAAATACCCTTGCAAACACTTCCAAGCAAAGATCCTAAATTCTATAGACTGTTGCATATATATCCTACCATTGTTTTTTGTGAATTGCTTATCCAGTCTGCCTTCCCAGTCATTTTTAACCACCTCTGATTGATTCCTATAGTATCAATCATTATTTTATATGCCCTACAAATTATCTGTTTTTAATAGAAACTTCTGTTCTAGATTCTAGTAAAAAAACTCTGCCAGTGAAAACCTTCCAGATCTTTATCATTTTTCTTCCCGCCCATCTGTGATGGAAATGCTATGTGATGTCCTTCCATGTCACTGTTGCAGTGTTCTTTACTGAAAATATATTCTGCCAAAGATAGCCCAACATCCGGCCAGTATACCAAAGCCTTTAGATCTTATATGCAACATACATCACACGTATGCTTCCCAAGTATGATGTAGGCATAAAGGTGATGTACGGATGCAGTTACCCAAAACAACTTTGCTGCCAGTCTGAACGCCATTGATAAACATCGGTCTGAATGTCGTTTGCTGTGTTAGTTACCAAGCCATCTCAAATAAGTACCCCGTTGGGGTTTTTTCTTCATTTTCCTTTTTCTTTGCTTACTTGCGTTCATGTCATCCAGGAAGCGAAAATGTCAGTGTGTGGGGGTCAGATTCCCCATAAAGACTGTTGCGACCAGTGTCTTTTTTTTTTTTTTTTTTTTGCTTAGGTGCTTCCTGTAGATCAGTATACGATATACCTTTAAGAAGCTTTTCAGTGAGTCAGTACATGCATACAAGTACTGAGCACATGCAAGCAAGAGTGCCATTTTGAGTGACCAGCCTGAGTGAGAACATGCAAGTAGGTAGTCAGTCAGTTAGATCATTTAACTTTAATGTTCCTGCCGTACATCCTGATGTACTTGTATACAGTAAACTACTTAAACGAACACCCAAGCCTCAACATCATATTAATGCACTTAAGAAGAGCGACATGGTGTCAGAATGGGATCCAGAGTTACAGCCATGAGGCAACCAGTTAAAGTTGGATGAATATACAGGAGTGGATCATCTCTACTGCTCAAATGACTCGTAAAACAGGTCAGAAACAAATTCCACATACTAAAACTTGCTTAAATTATTTCTTTCACTATAAATATAAAACAAAGTACTCAGAACAGTCAAAACAAATTTCTTATTAAATGAAATGTCAGAAACTGCAACATATTGATAAAAATATTCAAATTAGTTACGAAAATGTTTGAAACAATATCCGAGTAGCATAAAATGTACAAAAAAGGGAAAATAGCTGTATTTTTTTTTTGCTATGTGCTACTTTTTCGTATTAACTAAAGCTATTCAAAGTATCCAAAGTGTGCAGTATTACAGTGCAGTTATTTCATGAAGTAAAGTTGTTTCAAAGAATATTTTGCAAAGTACAGTTATTTCAAAGCATATTTCGCCGAATACAGTATTTCGAAAAGTTTATTGTGCATTTGAATATTACAAGTATCTGCTGTGTGTGAATGCTCATACATAATTAAGAAGGCCATTTTGCACTGTGTTTTACTATAATCTTTGGGCATGGCAGAAAGATTTCACAGACCTGCACCGCTTGTGTTTTATGATAATATTGCAGAAAATTGGTGAGTGTTTGAGCAGGAATACAATATTTTCATACAGGCTGCTTTTTCTGACAAAGTCGCACTTACAAAGGCATTTATTCTGCTTAATTTAGCTGGTTCAGAAGCCATTAAAAGTGAGCATTAATTTGTGTATGCACCTGCTGTGTTTGCTGGGGAGAGGGAAGACTGCCATATAGTGGTACTGGCTGAAACAAGGATTAACCAGAGTGCTTAAAACATACATTTAGAGAAATGTGTAACCCCCAAACAGATGTTACCGTGGAAAGGCACTTATTTTACACAAGAGATCAAAAGCCTGGTGAAACTTTTGCAGCATGTATAACTGACTTGAGAAATGAGACTAAAACGTGCAGATTTGGTGATTTGAGAGATTAGTTCATAAAGGACAGGCTTGTGTGTGTGGTATTAATAATGACGCAAAGATTTTGCTTTGAGACAGTGATTTAGCTTTAAATAACACCATTGCATCTTTTCAGATATATGAACTTAGAGAAAGGCACACAACTATGCTTACAAATGAGAATAGCTGTAGAAGGTACAGTGACAAAGCTCATGTAGATAGTGTGAGGCACGTGGTTACAAGAAACAGGCCCAAGCACATGGCAACTACTGCAGATCCTGTAACTGTCTTTGGGAACCCCCCCCCCCCCGAGTCATTCCAGTAAATTCCAGAGCATGCTCAGTGAAGCATAAGGGTGAGTCAGCAAGCTCAAAGCATGTGCTCCCACTCAGCTTCATAGTCAGCTATCATAACTGTGGTGGTAATCACGAACCCAAAAGAGAAAAGTCATTAGCTTTTGGTCAGCAGTGTCATTCTTGCAATAATTGGAATCATTTCAAAAAATTTTGTAAATCAAATAAGGCACATTATTTTATTAAAAGAGGGCATTTAAGAGGCAAGTTGATCAATTAAAAAGCTGCAACCCTACTTTTTATGTTGATGGTGTGTCTGTGCTTGGTGAAACAGTCCATGCAGTAGATTTGTGGGCAAAGAATGAGATCTTTTGTACTATTTGGATTAATGGGAGTCCTGTAGAGCTCAAAGTAGGTAGTAGCTCAAAGTGCAATGGTATGTCAGCAGAAACGTTTGCTAGAGTAAAAGCTGCAGAACAGCTTGATTTGACAAAGTGTACAAAGCTTGTTGCGTATGGTGCTGAAGAGATTCAGACTGAAGGCGTGGTAGTGCTTTCATGTTACTCTGCTGGGAACAGCTATGACTTGCGACTTGCAATTTTTCATTGTCAAGAGACACGTGCAGTCATTATTATGCATTAGAGACAATTTGAAAATGGGGCAGCTTTCATTTAATAAAGAAGTCCACCATGTAAGCCTGAATGACAACAGCTCAAATTTCACCCAAACTTTTTTTCTGAGTATGCTGATATTTTTGCAGACAAATTAGGCATACAACCTGTTGTGTATTCCATGAAGTTAGACCCAGAGGTCAGCCCAGTTGTCAGACCAGCATGGAAAGTTCCAGTACCTATGCAGACCATAGTCAAAGCTGAGTTAGACAAAATGGTGCAGCTAGGAGTAATTTGTCCAATAGAAGAACCTACTGAATGGGTATCCTCCATGTTAGTAGCTCATAAGAAAAGCTTTGATGATATCAGAATATGTTTTGATCCAGAAGATTTGAACAACACATTAAAAAGATGTCATCATTCAATGCACACAGTTAGAGGTTGCTGCCCTCATGCCAAACGCTACGGTCAGATGCAGAGTTCATTTTGGCAAATTTTGCTTGACTGAAAATATTCATTGTTAACCCCATTCGATACTCCATTTAGAAGATTCAGATTTTTTGAGAATGCTATTTGGAATAAATTCTGCCAATGAAGTCTTTCAGTGTGCGATGGAGCGAATTTATTTTCTGGCTATCCGCTTGCTATTATAGTAGGTGATGCTCTAGTAGGAGGCAATGGTGAAGTCGAACACGACAAACCTCAAGAAAGTTCTGGAAAGAGCATGTCAAGTGAATATTAAGCTGAATCCTCAGAAGTGCAAGTTTAGACTACGAGAAGTTACTTATGTTAGTCACTTGTTCACCAGTTCAGGCTTACGACCAGATACTTCAAAGCAAACAGCAGTTCTGGAGATGCCAGTTCCAGACGATGTCCAAGCCCTACAGTGTTTTCCTGGCATGGTTAACTGTCTAGGCAAGTTCATTCCAGATTTAAATCAACTTTCAGCACTGCTCAGAGAGCTGACATCAAAGATGTAATTTGGTAATGTTCAGAACAGCACCAAAGAGTATTTGATGTCCTGAAGCAGAAAATTGCTAACCTATCAACTCTCAACTACTATGATGTTCACAAACCAGTTACTCTTTCCTGTGATGCTTCTAAGTTTGGTCTAGGTGCAGTCATTCTTCAAGAGGGTAGACCAGTAGCCTGTGCATCGAGAACTCTTACCCAGATCGAGGTGCATTATGCCCAGTCTGAAAAAGAGCTTTTGGCAATTGTGTTTGCATGTTTGAAGTTCCATGATTATGGTTGACCTATTAGGATTGAAACTGACTTCCAACCTCTTGTTACTATTTTGAGGAAGCATATGCATAAACCTCCATGTAGATTGTAACGCATGATGCTTAAATTCCAAAAGTACAATTTCATTCTCATCTGTACGAAAGCCAAACTTCTTTATCTATCTAATACCTTATCCACATCACCCAAATAAAAACACGGAACGACATAACAATGTGCAAGTTGATTTTGAGGTCATGGAAGTGAGACGTTTTTCTTCCACATGTCTTGATGGACTTAGAACTCACACAGCTTCAGATCCATTTCTCCAGAAGCTAAACCTGTTTGTCAGTTGAGGATGGCCTTCCAAGCAGTCTTGTTTACCAGTAGAAGTGCAACCTTATTTTCCATACAGAGATGAGATTTTGTATGACAATATCATCATGTAAGGTCCCAAAGTGATTGTCCCAAAGTCCTTGCAAAAAGAGTATATTAAAATCTTGCATCATGGCCACCCAGGAATTGATTCTACCAAAAGATGGGTGAGAGATCTAGTATTTTGGACTTCTATGTCGAGAGATATTGTGAAAGTACTTTCATCTTGTCCATCATGTAATAGTACAAAGCCACATCAACAAAAAGGACAACTTCATTTAAGCCAGATTCCTGAACTACCTTGGTCGACAGTAACCACAGATATGAGTGGAATGGTCAACATTACTTGGTGTTAGTAGACTCTTATTGAAATTGTTTCGAGATTGACCAACTTCCCAACCTAACTTCCAGTACTGTCATTACTAAGTTTAAGTGACATTTTTCTGTCCATGGTAGTCCACAGAGTTATTTCTGACAATGGTGCGCAGTTTACAAGTCAGCAGTTCAAGAGATTTGCCTTAGAGTGGGACTTTGTTCATATTACGAGTAGTCCTGAATACCCTCAGTCAAACTGCTTGGCTGAACAAGTTCAAAGTCAAAACAGCTGTTAGAGAAATACATACGTGACAATACTGATGCTTTTCTAAACTTGTTAAATCTCAGAAACATTCTTCATGATAAAACTCTTGGTTCACTTGCCGAAAGTCTTATGTCGAGACAAACCAGAACCACACTACCAATCAGTAGTAATTTATTGGTTCCATGTGCTAAGAACAGCAAAGCAGTAAAAGCCCAACTGTTGAAGCATGTGTCCCAGAAGTCTTACTATGGTAAAACCAGCAAACCACTCCATTCTTTACAAAAAAGGGAGATAGTAAGAATCCAGACATCATAAGGTTTTGATCGCATCAGATTTGTGAAAATCTTGTATCAACAGCCAAGATCGTACATTGTGGAATCACAAGGAATGGAATTCAGATGAAATTGGAAGCATTTGTTACCAGTGTTTGAACCAGTGTTACAGCATTTTGCCTGTGACAAGGACTCTAGTTCTCAGAGTGACTTGTCCAAGGCTCCTTCCAGTTCCAGAGAGCATTCCATATGCAATCCCCATTCCTGAGAAAATCCCCAAAACTCCTCAAGGAGAAAATTCCCCAGTGACTGTCCCTGTTGCTAAACCCAATCCTAACTGTTATGTCACGAAATCTGGTCTCATCTCGAAACCTACTTCTTGATACACGGCAACCTAGATGTGACTGTTTTTCTTTTAGTGTCTGTAGAATTGCACACCTATTCACATGTTGTTGTTTATAAGAGACAGTTTAGTAAAGAGGGAAGATGTAGATCGGTGTGCGTGATATACCTTTAAGAAGCTTTCCAGTGAGTCAGCACATGCATATAAATACTGAGCATGTGCAAGCAAGAGTGCCATTTTGAATGAGCAGCCAGCATAAGAGTATGCAAATATGTAGTCAGTCATTTAGATAGTTCTTTTAAGTTTAATGTTCCTGCAATCCATCCTGATGTATCTGCATATAATAAACTACTTAAACGAACACCCAAGCTTCAACATCTTCTTAATGCTCATAAGAAGAGCAACACTTCCCTCAACTATATGCAGTGCACTATCTGTCAGGTATTTGTCTCTAAGACCCTTTGTAGTCACTTATCTTTTTCCAAATAACTGGAGAGCCAACATCTTAAATTTGTTGGCTTAGGATGCTATATCTGAATTCTCTTGCCCCAAGGGACAGCCATCCTGTAAAGGAGATAAAAAAGTCTAGGCCTGATCCTGTTGCTGTGCATGCTCCATTAGACATCTATCTAGAATCAAGTAATAACCCTGAAGACATCCAGTGCTTTTATCGGATTCCTGAATTCCTCTGCTGCAACCCCTTGGCGACTATTATGGATTTAAGTTCTTGTACGTTCTCTGAGGCTTTACAGATGTCTACTGTGGACATTGAGGGGGAACCAGGGTTGATTTTTTTTCCAAACAGCCTAGGGAATTCCTCAAATCTTAGTTTTGGAAGAGGTCCCTAGTACTCTTATTGAATCTCATTAAGGGTCTGAACCACCGAGGTTGAAGGCAGATGCCCTCCTTAAGGAAAAACAAAAGTCGAAGCATATAACCCCAATTGCTAAGGATCATCAGCATGAATGGCAAGATTTTACCCAAGGCCTGTTCAGAGTCTTGATAGCCTTGAAGTCCCTCCAGGGGGTATTAGTCCCTGCTGTTCTTTGATCTTCCACTCCTGTCAAGAGGCCAAGGGAACTGGAATCCTCTGATGAGGACTTGGATTCTGGGGAAAATTTCTTAACTTACTTCTCTGATTCCTTCCCTCTAGATTATGGTTCAGAGGAAGAAGTTTTTTGGAGCCCGGATTCCCCTTTGAAGAATTACCATTTGAGGATACTATATGCTCTCATGATGGAGTATTTTTAAATGTGACACTTCCAACGTTTCTGACATCCAAAAAAGACAGTGTGAACTTTAACAGCTGGAGTCACCTAAGCCATCTGAAGTTCCTCCTGTTTTGGCAGCTCTTTTGGACTCCTTTTATGCTGCTGCTTTAGTTTCAGACTCTCAGCCCCGTGCCCTTAAGAAACCTGATAGGTTTTACAAGGTGCCTGAGGACTGCAAGTTTTTGTTCGTGTCCTTCTATGATTTCAGTCTCTAAAGATAAGCCCTCTAAACGTTTGCCCTCCTCTAGCCTCCTTCATTCAGATAAGGATAGTGGAGCTATGGAGAAATTGGGTAAGAAGGGGTGTACACTGCTGCCATCTTGTCTTTTCAGACTATTAATTCTCAAACCCATATGACCAGGTATGTCTTAACTCTCCTTTCTCAGGCAGCTAAGGTTGTGTCTGATCTACCTGATTCTGAATGGAAAACGTCTGTTGTTTCACTGCTAGGGTCCATTTCCCAGGTTGCTCTTCACTCCATCAAATGCAGCTATGATGCTGCTGAAGCCTCTTCCAAGGCTGTTGCCTTTGTTTCTGTTATGAGGTGTTATTCTTGGCCTCGCTTTCAGGCCTTGCCTGATAATATTAAAGCCAAGCTTTTGGATGCTTCTTTGGATAATTAAAATCTTTTTGGGACAACTCCATCAGACCTGTTCATCTCTTCCAGTAAAGATAACACCATGCAAGAACTTAAGCATGTTTGTTTCCCCAGTTCCGATATTTCAGAGGAATTATTATTCTAAATTTGAAATCTGGCCTTGTCTGTAGGCAGCTTCATTAGCCTTCCAAAGGAAGCAGTGTAGACTTATTCCTATTGCCACATTTACTCAGATTCCTCATCATCATCTTCTTCTTTCGGCTGTTCCCGTTAGGGGTCGCCACAGCGGATCTTCTGTTTCCATTTCTTCCTGTCCTCTGCATCATGCTTTTTCACACCAACCGCCTGCATGTCCTCTCTCACCACATCCATAAACCTTATCTTAGGCCTTCCTCTTTTCCTCTTACCTGGCAGCTCCATCCTTAGCATCCTTTTCCCAATATACCCAGCATCCCTCTTCAGCACATGTCCAAACCAACGCAATCTCACCTCTCTTGCTTTGTCTCCAAACTGTCCAACCTGAGCTGACCCTCTAATATACTGATTCCTAATCCTGTCCATCCTAGTCACACCCAGTGCAAATCTTAACATCTTTAACTCTGCCACATCCAGCTCTGACTCCTGCCTTTTCGTCAATGCCACCGTCTCCAACCCATATAACATAGCTGGTCTCACTACCCTCTTGTAGACCTTCCCTTTCACTCTTACTTGTACCAGTCTGCCACAAATCACTCCTGACACTCTTCTCCACCCATTCCACCCTGCCTGTACACTCTTCTTCACCTCTCTTCCACACTCACAATTACTCTGAACTGTTGATCCCAAGTACTTAAACTCATCCACCTTTACCAACTCTACTCCCTGCATCCTCACCATTCCTCTACCCTCCCTCACATTTACACACACATATTCTGTTTTAGCTCTGCTGACCTTCATTCCTCTCCTCTCCTCTCTAAAGCATATCTCCACCTCTCCAGGGTCTCCTCAACCTGGTCCCTACTCTCACTACATATCACAATGTCATCTGCAAACATCATAGTCCACGGGGCCTCCTGTCTGATCTCATCTGTCAACCTGTCCATCACTACTGAAAATAAGAAAGGGCTCAGAGCTGATCCTTGATGTAATCCCATCTCCACCTTAAACGTATCTGTCACTCCCACCGCAGTCCTCACCAATGTCACACTACCCTCGTACATATCCTGTACCACTCTTACATACTTCTCTGCCACTCCCGACTTCCTCATACAACACCACAACTCCTCTCTAGGCACCCTGTCATATGCTTTTTCTAAGTCCACAAAGACACAATGCAACTCCTTCTGACCTTCTCTGTATTTCTCCAACAACACTCAGAGCAAATATTGCATCTGTAGTGCTCTTTCCTGGCATGAAACCATACTGCTGATCACTAATCATCACCTCCCTTCTTAACCTAGCTTCCACTACTCTTTCCCATAACTTCAAGCTGTGACTGATCAGTTTTATCCCTCTGTAGTTACTGCAGCTCTGCACATCACCCTTATTCTTAAGGATAGGCACCAAAACACTTTTCTCCACTCCTCAGGCATCCTCTGACTTTCCAAAATTTCATTGAACAATCTGGTTAAAAATTCCACTGCCATTTCACCTAAGCACCTCCATGCTTCCACTGGTATGTCATCTGGGCCAACAGCCTTTCCATTCTTCATCCTCTTCATAGCTGACCTTACTTCCTCCTTGCTAATCTGTTTCACTTCCTGATTCACTATCCCCACATCATCCAACATTCTTTCTCTCTCATTCTCTTCATTCATCAGTCCTTCAAAGTACTCTTTCCATCTACTCAATACACTCTCCTCACTTGTGAGTACATTTCCCTCACTATCCTTTATCACCCTTACTTGCTGCACATCTTTCCCAGCTCTGTCCCTCTGTCTAGCCAATCGGTACAGGTCCTTTTCTCCCTCTTTAGTGTCCAATCTCTCATACAACTCTCCATATGCCTTATCCTTAGCCACCTCTCTCTTTGCCATGCGTCTCATCTCCTTATACTCATGTCTACTTTCTTCATCTCTTTGGCAATCCCACTTCTTCTTCACCAGCCTCTTCCACTGTATACTCTCCTGTACTTCCTCATTCCACCACCAGGTCTCCTTGTCCTTCTTCCCCTGTCCAGATGTCACACCAAGCACCTTTCTAGCAGTCTCCCTTACTAGCTCTGCTTTAGTTTCCCAGCTATTCGGTAACTCTTCACTGCCTCCAAGTGCCTGTCTTAACTGTTCCCTGAACTCCACCTCACAATCACCCTTTTCAGATTCCTACATTTTATAAACCTTCTTTTCAGGACAGATCTTTCTCTGACATTTTGCTTCGCCCACCACCTTTTTTTGTCCCTACCAAATTGGCAACAGATTACCTCAGATTCTTGGGTTCTGTCTGTCATTCATCAGGGGTATTTCATGGTGTGGAAGTCACCCCCCCCCCCTTTTCAGAAATTCTGCATCCTCCTCCGGACAATCTTTCTCATGTTACAAATGTTTTGCAGTCCATTTTGAACCAAGGAATCATTCAGGCTGGTCCATTTACCCAAATGGGAAGAAGTTTTTACCTGAGGATGCTTTTGGTTCCCTGGAAGGAGGGGACTTCAAGACCAATCCTACACCTTTCTGTTTGCAACACTTTCCTCAGTGTCCTTTCTTTCAGGATGCTATCTCTTCAGACTTTATTTCCTCTTCTTTCTCAGGCATAGCTGGTTTCTCTCAGTCTCAGGGCTACCTTTCTTCATGTCACCATTCACTTTCTTTTCAGGTACTACATCAGCATAAAAGAGATGAGAGCTCTGCTTCTGGCTGTACATGCTTTTCACCCCCCCTTTTCTTCCCTGCCCATTTGAAAATCATCACAGACAATACTACCTTGATGTGGTATATCAAGGGGCTGGGGGTACAAGTTCTCATGGGCTTTGCAGACTTAGCCCTTCAGTCTTGGGATCTGGGTATAATTTACCGGATGACTTTTCAGGCTGTTTGCATTCATTCAGAGCACAACCTAGTGGCAGAGACTCTGAGCAGGTCCAGAATGCAAGCTCATGTGTGGATGCTTCACAGAGATGTGTTTCTGGACATAATCCATTTGTGAGGTATTTCTCAGGTAGACCTTTTTTGTCTCCTCTTTGAACAGACAGCTTCCCCCCATTCTGTTCGAGAGTACCACATTTTCTGGCTTGGAAAGTGGATGCCTGTCTTTTCCTTGGAAAGAAATGTTTCTGTATACCTTTCCTCCCATTCCTCTGCTGTCAAGAGTTTTGCAGAAGATCAAGCAGCACTCTTCCAAAATTTTTTTCGTGATTCCCTTTTGGCACAGATAGCATTGGTTCCCACTTTTTTCATATGTACGCTGTTAATCACCACAAATTAACTCACCTGGTGGATCTTCTCACACATGAAACACGGGATCTCTTACACATCCTTACCTGTCCACTCTTCAGTTGACTCTGTGAGTGCTAGGGTTTTGATCCCCTACAGGCACATCTTTTGTGAGATGTGCTTTCGGTTCTGCAGGAGACCAGGAAACCCACTACCAGAAAATCATATGTGCCTAAATGGAAAAGATGTTTTGTTTAGTGCTTCTCATGCCATTAGAATCCCTTTTTAGTGGAGGGTCCTTTTGGTTCTCTCTCATTTGTGTGATTTGCTCCATGCTGGGTTGATGTATTCTTCAGTTAAAGCTCACCTGCCCACAGTCTCTGCTTGTCTGGCTTTAAATCTTCCATTAGCCTCTCAGTTTTAGATCAAGCAATTTCTTAAAAGAGTCCTTCACATCAGGCCCCCAAGAAAGCCTATTCCACCTTCGTGGGACCTCAGTTTTATACTTGAAAAATTGAGTCAGGACCCTTTTGATCCTGCTAGTTCAGCTTACTTGCAGCATTGTACTTGGAAGACTGATCTATTGTTGACTCTTGCTTCAGCTAACAGTGTGTCTGAACTTCAGGCTCTTATGGCTATTCCTCCTTTTTTAATTTTTCATAGAATCAGGGCATCTCTTCATTTATGCCAAACATTGTTAATGAGTTGTCACTTAATCAGTCTGTTCAATTTCCTTCCTTCCTTCTCAGTCTGACAGTGAGAAGGCTCTTCACATCTTGGACCTGCATAAACAGCTTAAGTATTATTTAGATAAAACAAAGGTTATTTGCAAGTCTGAGCAACTTTTTTTTTTCTTTCATCCCAGACTTTGGATTTGTAAGGCTGTTTTATTTAGTTATTCCCTTCATGGCAAATGTCCTTCCTTCTGTAAAGGCACATTCTGCTAGGGTGGTTGCCTCTTTTGGTGCCTTTTTCAAGGGTTTGGACACCATTTCCATCCTTGAGGCTGCTCCTTAATCCTCTGTTCATACTTTTACTAATTATAAATTGGATGTTATTTCCAGGACCGGGGCAGGTTTTGCCAGGACTGTTCTTCATGGGTTTGTAGAAGGCTCTTCATCGCCTTACTCCTCCCATGGAAGGACATAGTACAGTTGTGTAAAATCTTACCATAACAGTAGATGTCCTTTTCTTCCATGTTGTAGTATTCTGTCCCACCCTCTTTCCCCCTCTTTTCTAGATGTTGCCCTGCGTTTTGTTGTCTTCCTGGGTGAGGGACTCTCCCTGCTTTTATCTTTCTGAACTATTTTCTTCTGGATGTTCATGTTCTGCTTTGTCCTTGGGGTGTTCTTTTCTCCTTGGTAAAGTCAGTTCTAGGCAATTGTGTCTTTGCATCACCTTTATGCTCCACGTGGGGCGCATATGTGTGATGTATGGCACCTAGATCTAAAGGTTTTGGTATAATGACCAGACATTGAGCTGTCATTGGCTGAAGATCCCTCCAGTGATGAATACTGCAATAATGAAGAGGACATCTACTGTTATGGTAAAATTTTACATAACTGTACTTTCCGGAAGACTTCACTTGTTTTGGTTGTACATCACGGTTTTTGTCTCATCTCTTCCTTTCTTAGCTATTAACTGTTGAGTCTCATCTTCCTCTGACCTTGGCATTATTAAGTCTTCCATAAATTTTTCCATTTCTAGGTTTCTCCATTCCTTTGTTTATACAGAGTTTCATAAAATGTCCAAATTGTGTCTATAGGATCTCAATACATACACCTAAATACTTGTCTACATAGTTTACTGTTACACCATTATTTTATCTTCACTTTTTATATCTGTCTCAAAATATTCCACAGTACATTGATATCCTTTTCTGGATTTATCAAGTACAAAATAATACCAGTGTTTAAAGATAACCATACTTGTTACAAGCTCCCTAAGTTTGGTGGCAACCCATTCTTTCTGTTGCCCAAGTCATTGCTCTAAATGTTTTTGGTGCTGTGGAGTTCTTAGAAAAAAAGTTACTTTACAGCAGCCATTATAAACTTATTCATATTATCAATACTCCCTTATTTTCCCTTTAACACTTCACAGATGCTCCCTCTTGTTTTGTGAGATTCCCCTTATTTTGCAGTACTTCTGTACAATCCCCATTCCTTTTTTCCATATCAATTTCATATTCCTACCATGTTTCTGAACTCCAGTTTCATTTTACCCCACTCATTTCTAAATAAATTTCTTTCTTCTTTTAATACTTCATGAATCATTTCCTCTACCCATTCATTACTTTCCTCTCTGTCTTTAGCAGGTAAGTGGGAAAGTACTGGTGTCTCATTATTACTTCATTTATCTTCATTTTATGGGTGCATGATTGATCTGAACTAATTATTGGATGAGTGTTGAAGCTTTTAATTAAATACACATGATCCTGTGAGTTAAAAATTCTGGGTTTTGTACCATAGGCATTAATATGCAAATGTTGTCTGAGTTCCTACTATTGCATTTGCATCTACCATTCCAAATGTGCTCATATATTTAACCAGAAATCTAACTTCTTTTATTGTCATTTCCCTTCTTGGTCCACTGATACGTCACGGTTTCAAGTCAGTTTCCAGTCCCAATCTATAAATAATAATCCCTGCTGAAAACTGATTATTTTCCCCAAATTCTCTTAAACATCATAATAGGAGTTTTAGATAGAATATGAATACAAACCAGCATAATCCTCCTCAGCTGCCAGTAACCCCTTGCTACCACATAGCAATCATTTTTGTCTTTTTATTCCTACTCTGTCACTGTTGAAACCCCTTTAGCAATCACTATCATTACTCCCTTTTTCATTTGTCCATGATATTCTGCTGAATGCCTACCATGAAGTCCTTCATTTGTCAAGTTCACATGCACATTTCTATCCAAATGTGTTTTTTGCAGCATTGCAATTTGCATCCTACACCTCTTAATTTATTATAATACATTTTGCTTTTTGTATGCACCTCTAGGGTCATTTACATTCTGTGATAATACGGACAGTAGTAGGCATTCTGATAGAAAACTATTACTCCCTTCTTTTATACATGACCTTGCTTTTCAGTGTGTATTTCCAGCTTTTAAATTGTATGCAGACATTAATGTTGGGCTGTATATAACAACTTGAAGAACAACAGTAAGAAAAAATCCACAACTGGCCACAGCACAAACACAGGTTTAATAATGAACCCAGAACTCTAGCGCCTTGGCTTACAGCCTTCCAGGAGTAGTACAAAATACACAACTTTACACAGACTTTATATAACACCATTCATTAATAAATTACTTAATTACATAATAATTGTTTCCAATTAATCTCTAGGTTTAAACCTACAGGTACCATAGTATTACACTTTAAAATGTAAACAGATTCTTTATAAAGAAGTTTGTGCTTATTATCACATATTTCACTAATTTTCATAAAAACTTGTTCTAAAACAGAAGCTTTTAACAAAGAATAATCTGCATTATGAACTGTTTTAAAGTGGATTTCAATGTTACTTTCTGTTTTGCCATTCTTTAGAATTTTACATAGGAGAAAGTAAAAGAAAATTTAAAGTAAGAATACAGGAACATATAAGAGATATAAAGCCATTTATAAAGCTTTGGGACTCCAGCGAACCACTGTGAGAGCCATTATCCACAAATGGAGAAAACATGGAACAGTGGTGAACCTTCCCAGGAGTGGCCGGCCTACAAAAATTACCCCAAGAGTGCAGCAACAACTCATCCAAGAGGTCATTAAAGAACTGCAGGCCTCACTTGCCTCAGTTAAGGTCCATGATCATGACTCAACCATAAGAAAGAGACTGGGCAAAAATGGCATGCATGGCAGAGTTCCAAGGCAAAAACCTCTCCTGACCAAAAAGAACATAAAGGCTCGTTTCAGTTTTGACAAAAAACATCTTGATGATTCCCAAGACTTTTGTGAAAATATTCTGTGGACTGACAAAACAAAAGATGAACTTTTTGGGAGGTGTGCATCCCGTTACATCTTGCATAGAAGTAACACAGCATTTCCAAAAAAGAACATCATGCCAGCAGTCAAACATGGTGGTGGTAGTGTGATGGTCTGGGGCTGCTTCTGGACCTGGACGACTTGCTGTGATTGATGGAACCATGAATTCTGCTCTCTACCAAAAAATCCTGAAGGAGAATGTCCAGCCATCCGTTCGTCACCTCAAGCTGAAGCGCTCTTGAGTTTTGCAGCAGGACAATGATCCAAAACACACCAGCAAGCCCACCTCTGAATGGCTTAAAAAAAAAACAAAATGAAGGTTTTGGTGTTGCCTGGTCAAATTCTGGACTTGAATTCAAGCGAGATGCTGTGGCATGACCTTAAAAAGGCGGTTCATGCTGGGAAATCCTCCAATATGGCTGAATTAAAACAATTCTGCAAAGAAGAGTGGGCCAAAATTCCTCAACAGGGATGTGAAAGACTCATTGCCAGTTATCACAAACACTTGATTGCAGTTGTTGCTGCTAAGGGTGGCACAACCAGTTATTAGGTTTAGGGGGCAATTACTTTTTCACATAGGGCCATATAGGTTCGGATAGTTTTTTTTTCCTTAATAAATAAAATTGGCACTTAAAAACTGCATTTTGTATTTACTTGGGTTATCTTTGTCTAATATTTACATTTGTTTGATGATATGAAACATTTAAGTGTGGCAAACATGCAAAAAAATAAGAAATCAGGAAGGGGGCAAATACTTCTGCATTGTACTGTACATCTGTGATGAATTACAGTGTCAGCAATTTCAAAAATATATCTTAGAAGAGTGGAAATTAGTAATGTTTACCTTTTTTTTTAGTTAGGGATCTTTTTTTCTAGTTTAGGACTTTTTTATTTTTTCATGTAGCTCTGTTATAGAGATTTGGTTGGTTGAAGAATTTGTTTCTTGAGGGAGTTTTTTGTTTGGGTTCAGCACCATGTTTTGGAGCTTGGGAGTCCAGATAAGTTGGTTCAGTGAAGTATATTCAGTCAGTATTATGGCTGACAGAGAGCTGTGGGGAATATGGTGATCTGCAGTCCTCATTTTAACAGGAATGCTTACTTTGTATATATATATGGAAGCTTTTAAAGTTTTGTGCGTGTGAATGTGCACATGCATGCTGTCTCCATCGTTGACATTGGGTTACTTTATTAGTGGGAAGATTGTGTAGGATATCTATTTCAAAATATTTATTACATGTATTTTAAACTCTTGCCATTTTTAGGCTTTTATTTTGCAGCTTGCTATGAAATGTCAAAGTTTGCAGTCAGTTCTCTCCTTTTGGAATTTTCTTTTCACTTCTTTTGTGTGTTAATATATTTTTGCAATTGGGAAGATTATTTTTTCCCCTGTATTTGCTTTAGTTTCTCCCCCAATACACATACAATTTTTATGAGTTATGTGGCAATTTGCTAAGTATTATGTTTGAATGTTTTATGTAATACATTTTTTGTTGGATAATGGGGGATACATAAGGTTTGGTTACCATTTTATTTTCCTCTGCTGGATACAAAAGTTTGTGAGCATGGATTTATTTTGCTTTTATATATTGTTAATACAGTTTTTTTCTCTATTTGTTTTTATATTTTTCATGGTATGTATTATGAATTTAGTAAGAGTAGTTGTAAAGCTTTTTAAGTAGATTAGGTTATTGATGATTTAGGTAGAGTGGTGATAACCTGTTAATATAGGTAGAGCGGTGATAAATCCTTGTGAGGTATGTGATGACATGATAACTTGCACTCTGACTCCTGATAAATGTATTTATCTCACTCTGTCTTTGTCCATTGTTCAGACAAATGTAGAATATGTGGGGAATCTGTAGTCTGATATATTACAAAGACATGTGTCTGGAGCGTTTCTCCCCAGATGTCCCCTGAAATTGGCTCATTCTAAAGTCAGACTTTCTTGTTAAATGTTAAATAAAATAAAAAATATATGAAATAGCTGCATACTAAGATTAGGAAATGAGTTCTAAGTGGCAAAGCAATGAGTCACAAATTAGTGTTTTTTAATCTTACAGCATAAGATATTCCTTGTATTAGACCACTCTGCATTTTATATCCATTTTCACCTGTTTAAGTTTAAATTAGTGTTTAATATTGATTTTAGGGGTTTTAGTAATTGTATAAGTTGTCTCTTGAGTAGAGTTCTAGGTAATTCCTTAGGTTGCTATTAATATAGTAGTTTGTGAATTGATATGTTGGGATTTATCAGTAGTATAGTTTGTCTTTCACTTTAATCTTAGTTTAGGTAGTTAGATTTCAGTCTATTTTTGCTGAAATTGCTATTTTTGATTGGCTGGTTGTAGTCCATTATTTTTTTTATTCTTTTAAATTTTTTGTTTAATGAATTATTTATTTCTGGTTTAGATGATTCCAGTGGGCAGTGTTTTTAGGGAGTCGTGCACGTTTATATTATGTATTAAGTGTGGGAAGCGCTCTTTTTTTTACATTGAAGTGGATGGGAAAGAAAGACCATCCTTAAGTTTTCCCCCCTTAAATCTCAGTCTTGAACTGCATATGATTTGCTTATTTTAAAAGGAGGGGAGGCACCAACATCTGGCAAAAAAGCTGTGGTGGCTTTAACCCCTAAAGATGGCAAAGACCCATCTGATCCAGCTTCGTATTGGCCCATCTCAGTTTAAAGCATGATTATAAAGGCAGCATTTATGTCTATAATGGCTACAAGAATTGCAAAGTTGAAGCCAACATTGATAGATATGGACCAGTGTGATTTTGTGGAGGGGAGGCAAACATTTGACAACATTAATAGAACAATGATGATACAGAGGGAAGCAGAATGTAAGAAAGTACTGCTGTCACTGGTATGTCTTGATGTAGAGAAAGCATTCAGCAGAGTAATCTGGAATTTTATGAGCAGGGCAGTGGAAGCATTTGCATTTCCTGATACAGTAATAAAGTTAATAAGAGGGATATGTGAGGGAACTGATGCAAAAATCAAAGTGGAATGCTTCTGTCTGATAAGTGGTGTCTGAACAGAGGAACCAGGCAGGGGTGTCCTCTTTCTCCTTTGTTTGCATTATATTTAGAACCATGGGCAAAAAAGGGGTTCAGAAATTCAAGGATGTAATTCATATGGTGTTCAAGAAAAGTTGACTTTATTTGCAGATGATATTTTTTACTGGAACCAGAAAGGGACAGCTCACTATTGTGTAACATTGTTAGGCATTTCCGTTTTTTTTTTTCAGGTTATAAAATTAAAGAAGGTAAAGGCTGTATCTATAAGCTTGTACACATAAGGATATGTGGGAAGAGACTAAAGAAAATATAATACAAAAATTGAGAAACTGAAAGCTCTTGTCAATGGATATGGATAGCAAGATACAAGCAGTAAAATGTTTTACCTCTTTAGTTATATACACAGGTTGGCATATTTTTTAGCAACCAGGGGATAAGTTGTGGATAGTAATTAATAGAGAACTGAAGAATTTTATTAGGGATGGGAAGAGGGCATGAGTCAAGCGGGATTAAGTTTATCCTCCCAATAGAACAAGGAGGTTTAGGATTACCTGATTGGATATTTTAGAGCTACACAGTTAAGGCTCTTATGCATAAAACAAACCGAAAGCTACAGTTCAGTGTGGAAAAATATGAAGCAGAAGGGAATTCAAGAAATGAGGAGAAAATGGGATTTTGGAAGCAGATCCTTAAGGAGAATAACAATCATACAGAAAATTGTATTTATAAATAGAAAGTTTGCTAAGAACTAACCCAACATGGGACTGGAGAAAGGAAATTCTGCCTATAGGGATGACTGCAATTACGGGTACGAAGAACAGGCAAGGGGTGGTGTGGAATTTACTGGAGACAGCTGGCAAATGAACCAAGGTATTGGGAGCAAATTATTAGTGAGAGAAAGGTATTGGAATGGGAAAAGGCCAAGAAAACATTTGGGTTGCAGGGTGTAGTGATTGCCTTCCCCATCAAGGACTGATATTGGAGTGTAGACAAAGCAAAAATGGGTAAGGGAATACTAAATGAAAGACCTGCAGTGGTTGAGTTTTTAATCAAATCTAGAAGAGAAACTGCTGTTAAAAAGGGGATAATTCGTAGAGCATACAAAATATTGACAGTAGCTATAGGAATCAATTAGAAGAGGTCAGAAAAGATTGGGAAGAGATATTTGATATATATTTCATAAAGGAACAATGGGAGGACATATTTATGGCTCCCAAATATGCAACAAAATTTAGAAGATGTAGGATGTTTTTTTTCTGGAAATGTTTGCATATGTGCTTTTTTACCCCAAGCAGGCTTCAAATAATTTTTCCTCGGGTAGATGGCAAATGTTAAAGGTGTAATGGGAAAGAAAGAGGAACCTGGTGTAATGAGTTGTCAGACTTTAAAAATCCCCTACAAAGTACTCTGTCAGGAATACTTGATGAGCAAATGAGTGTAGTTAAGAAAATGATTTATTGAGCTGGGATACAGGATCTGAGTTGCCTTAACATAGTAAGGCTTTGCTTGATACGTTTAATTCTGGTGGCTGCCAGAAAAGTAGTTACTAGAAAATGGAAGTCAAAATGTTAACCAACTATACTTGAAGTAAATATAGTAGCAAAGATAAAAGAACAGGAATTGGGATCTTTAGAAAAGAGTAGGAGTAAATTATATAGAAACAAAATTAAATTTTAGGAACGATACATGATGAAAATGTTTTGAAGGAGGAATAAGGTTTAAGAGAAGGCAGGAATTGAACATTTTTTATTATGTTGCTGTGACTGTATGATATGTAACAATATATTTCATCTGTAATGTTTGTAAATGTGATCTTGGTACTATGGTTTGATTACTTTTATACAAATATAAGTTTGCCAATGTCACAAGTGATAATTCATTAAAAGTGTTAAAAAAAAGTAAAGGCCTCTGGTTTTAAAAAAAATGTAAGGAACTGTAGATATAAATTCCCTTCCCAAGACCCCACAACATGTGCTTGGTGTGCCTTGGCGTAGGACATTTAGATGCTGACACTGCCTTCTGCAGTAACTTTAGCTCCAGTACTCTGGTCTTTAAAAAGTCTCTTGTGACCTAAAGCCATGGAGAAGGAAAAGGAGAGGTCCAACCAGAGAAAAAGAAACAAAGAAGGGCTGAAGACCTTGACATTTCCAGTTTAGAAAAAAATGGCTGGCCAAGGTACTTAGGACTTAAATTTCTCCTTCCTGTCCTGGATTTTCATCATTAATGACTCCTGCTAGGTCGTCATCTCCTTCTTTGTAGGAATTAATAACCATGACCAGTTCTGTTTTGAATAGGAGAGCTGGGACCTTCTCGTCAGGGCACAAGGTTTTGAGGTTTTTAACCTCATGTCCAGTGTTGACTTCATTCATGTGCTCTTACGAATCCCTTCAGTGCCTGACTCCTGTGGATTGGGAACATATATATGACATAGCTTGTTTTTCCCCAGTAGCATTGGAATTAGTAATGAAGCCTGCACCAATACTATTAATTCTAGTAGATAACTTTTCTTCAACACTGATGCATTTTGTGTCCGTGGATACTGGGGACTAGTAAGGTCAAGGGTTTGAGTGTTGAGCGTCCAGTGCCAGCTCTAGCCTCTAGTCTGTCAGAACCTTGTTGACATCACTACTCTGTGTTTGACCCCTTGGTACTGAAATCTTCTGAGGTGACTTCAGCTCCAAACGCTTTACTGCTGACTGCTAACAATAGTGCACCTCTTGTGGTACTGCTGTAGATACATTTGTTGCTGATAGTCTCAGGCCTGAGTACTTTGGACAATTTATCAATGCAGGAGAGAACCAAAGAAGGTTCTTTGCATGGGCAGGTACAGGTTCCCCAAATTGATGCTGGAGCCTTCAACCATATATCATTGTTATTCCCTGAAGACAGTGGATCTAATGGGCCGAAATTGCTGAGGTCTAGAATTCCTTCTACCCAGGAAAGTTCAGACCACTCCCTTCTGAGCTTACTAAGAAGATGTGGTGTAGGAAACAACACCTGGGATCTCCTTTGAAGTCACCGCTCCAGATACAGAACATGAATTACTGGATGTTTCTCGCATATCACATTTGGAAAGCATGTCTAGGCTTAAAAAAGCCCGCTGGGGTCATTAGCCTTGTAAATACCTCTGAAACTATTAGGGAATCCTAGATGATGGATAACTCAGCATGTGTATGTATCCAGTGCTTTCTCAGTTATGGCCTTAAATTAGTCAGTCAGGTTTTAGCAGAGGAGATATTTTTGAGACCTTTTTGCCAGCCACATCATTTCAAAATGCAGAAGCTACTTTGTCCTGATACCACCTCCCGGTCACCCCCCCCCCCCCGAGAGATGCACTTTTACACGATTGGCCCCCGGGTCTCCTTTATGCATTTCCACCCTTCCCATTAATACCCATACTTTTACAGAAAGCAAAATCGCTGGGAAGGTAGGTTATACTCATAGCCCCCTACTGGCCTCAACAGGTTTGGTTTCTGTTTCTTCACCATCATCTGTTGGAGGATCCATGGATCCTGGACTCAGTTCCGGACCTTCTGATGCACCCGTCAGGGGACCTTCACCCTTCTCTACAGTCCCTGAAACTGACTGCTTGGCTAATCCACTTCCCCTAATTGATAGGCTTCATTCAATTTCAGAAGATACAACACAGATTCTCGTGTCCTCTCACAAGCCATCTACCAGGAAATGATATGGCAGCAAATGGAAAAGGTTCTCAATTTGGGCCAATTCGCAGAACATTGACCCTTTTCGAGCTCCGCTATCTTCGATCTTGGAATTTTTGACAAAAAATTTTAAGGAAGGGGTAGCAGCTGCTACAGGTTGAGTTCAGTTAGCTGCTTTCTCATATTTTCACCTTGGTCTTGATGGCTCAAATATTATGAGCCATAAGTTATCCAAAACCTTCCTTAAAGGAGTTCTTCATATGAGACCTCCGATCAAAATTCCCTTTTCTCCCTGGAATTTAAACCTTATGCTGTCTCAACTTATTCTTCTTCCCTTTGAACCAGCTTTTTCTTGTGATTTAAAATTCTTATCGTGGAAAACAATTTTTCTTCTGGCCATTACGTCTGCCCGCAGAGTGTCAGAACTTCAAGCATTATCCATCAGACCACCCTACATGATCTTCCATGCTGATAGAGTATCTCTCAGAATGAACCCCTCTTTTTTACCTAAAGTCTGTTCTGAGTCAAACATCAATCAGGTCATTGAACTACCAGTGTTCTTCCCCAACCACTCTAACAACTTAGAATATATGCTGCACAAACTTGATGTTCACAGACAGCTCAGATTTTATCTTGACAGAACTAAGGATATTAGGAAATCGGATCAACTTTTTGTAGCCTTCTCAGATGCAAGAAAAGGCAATCCAGTGGCTAAAACAACCTTATCTAAATGATTATCCGATTGTATATCCTTTGTTTATGAAAATGTGAACATGCCTTTAACGCACAAACCAAAAGCTCATTCTACCAGAGATGTCTCTACCTCTTCTGCTTTTCAAGCTAAATTGCCCCTTGACGATATTTGCACTGCAGCCACTTGGTCTAACCCTCATACCTTTATCTCACATTACAAAGTAGATAAGGCTTCTAAGGACAGGTCTTCCTTTGGTTCTACAGTACTGAAGAACATACTCCCATGAGCCATCCAAGGTTGAGGGTACTAGGGACGCTACCCATCAGTGAGATTAACAACTTCACATATAGAAGTTATGTACTTACCATAAAGTTCCGTGTGAGTTGTTTATCTTGCCTTTATTCTCACGTCCCTCCCTCCTTCCCCCTCCTGGCTGACTGTTGACTTAGAGGCTAGTGCCATCCTGGTTATTCAATATTTCTCTTTCCCTTTGGGTACTCTTCTTCGTAGATATATATATATACGAGAGTATCTATAGGTTGTATATATATGTATGTGTATATATATATATATATATGTGTGTGTGTGTGTGTGTGTATAGACTATTATTCACCGCAAACAAGATCTGAGGTAATTCTAGCAGTGCATGGTGGGATAAGGGGCTGGTCTCGAGCTACTGGCAAACCTTGAACTTGCTATCGGCCATGTCGGAGCCGAGGATCGGCTCCAACCCATCAATGAGAATAAAGACGAGATAAATAACTCACATGGAACGTTATGTTAAGTACATAACTTCTATTTCTCATGGTAAAGGAGGACTTATCATCTAGCTGCTATCTCATGGCAAGATAGTACTTGATCAACATGAGTTTGTCTTTTGTGATCAGTCACTGTGGCAAAATCCCAGCTGGGATCTATCACAGTCCCTGACATTTATTGGTTGCCAGTTGGATACAGTTCACCAGAAGGTGAAATTACCACTGGATAGGATTTCTACCATAGTCCAAAAAGTTACTTTTCATTTAGAAACCCCCAAACCTATGGTAGCTGCAAAACTCATGGTACTGGGTGTGATAGCTGAATCCATGCAGATGGTTCTGTATGCAAGGAGTAACATGAAAATTTTATAATGGACACTCAGGACTCGGTGAGATCAAGCAACCCAGCTCAAGACGCATGTAATCAGGCTTTCAAGGACCTGCATTGAAAACCTCCTGTGATGAACATAGCCACAGAATGTCTCCTTAGGAACATCCTTTGTCTGATGTATCCCCAGTGCCCTGGTAATGATGAACATTTCTCCTTCCTGTCCTGGACTGGCATCAGTAATAACTCCTGCTAGGTCATCATCTCCTTCTTGCTAGGAATGAATAATCATGACCAATTCTGTTTTGAGTAGGATGATCGGAAGTATGTGGACATCACAAAAGGCCAAATCACATTTCACTATTTTGGGGATTACAGCAGAAGTCTTAGCGTTGTCACATTTCAAGGCTTGCTCCCTCAGTGTGATATCCATTCTCTTTCACGTCATGGCAGTGGTATGGTACATAACCAAACAAGAGAGAACATGATCGTACTCATCTCTCCCACTGCAGAGAAGCTGTGAGCATTTGGGAATAGGCCATAACATCACATAACAGTATGCTCGTGGTCAAGTTGAGCAGTTAGATATTGCTCTCAGGTGAATGGTCTCTCAACAAGGCAATAGCATGGAGTAGGTTACAGAGGTAGGGAAGACTCTGTTGCAACCTCTTTGCTTCATCATCTGACACCATATACCCCGGTTTCTTTACCATTGTTCCTCAGGTAAGACAGCCACCAAAGCAGACATTCTTCCACAACTGACCCCCATGTCCCCTGTGAGCATTTCCATCAGTTCCAGTGATAACTAGGTTCCTCCCTAAAGCCAAAATGTGCAGAGTGAGGTTCAGTTTCTTAACTCCATTCTGGCTTCTCCAGATGTGGTTCTCCCTGTTGTGGCCTCATCTAGAGAGAAGACCTCTTCTTTTTTTGCAGCAGTCTTAACTGCTCTCTCATCCATCCAGGCTGCCTCACCTGGACAGTCATTCTCCTCACCTGACCACATAGTTTCTCCACTTGCAGTGATGGGCAGGAAACAGTCGCTCCTTCCTGAGGACTTCTACAATGAAAATTTGCAAAAGTAAATGGAAGACATTCTTTGTTTGGGCTACTGATTGGACTTCAGATTCTATGTCTCATTTGCTTACATTTTTATCAGATTAATTAAAAAAAGAGATAGTTAATCCCTGATAAAGATGCAACTGACATTGTCATTCATTCATATTTTTTTTTCTTCCTCTTCTTTCCTTACATCTCATATAAGGTATGCAAAGTATTTTTAAAAATGTTTTTTTCACTCCAGACTACTCTTGGTTTGCCCTGTTTCTCCTTGGGTTTTTAATTTTGTGTTAGCTTGACTAAGCTTCCATTTGAGCAAACAAACTTAAGATTAAATGTCTGACCTGGAATACTATCCCCCTGGAAGACTCTGCTAGAAGGGTTTCAGAGCTTCATGCTCTGTATTCTAAATTTCCTTACCTATTATTCTCTCTGGACAGGGACATGTTTAGAAGTAATCTTTTGTCTGAAGTGGTCACTGAAACAAATCTGAATCAGTCCATTCATTTAATTGTATTCTATCTACATTATTTTAACAAAGGAGAATAAAATGTGCACTGCTTAGATGTACACAGACAACCTAGATTTTACCTTCATCATGCAGAAATACTCCAGAAGAGTTGAACATTTATTTGCTTCCTTTTACTGTCATAAGAATGGTTTTACAGTTTCTAACGTTACCCTTTCCAAGTGGACATAGCTGGCCTTGGGTATAGGCCAACTAGGTTGCTGCCTATGATGCCACTCTAGCAGGGGCACTTTTCCAATAAACTGGATGGTGTAAATAGACCAGGATTGGGGCACAAGGTGTTGTGGGGGTGCGCTGTGGAGCCCTTTTGCCTAGGGCACCACTTGACCTAAGGCCGACCCTGCAAGTGGATATCTGGTTGTATTAGTTATTGTTACTGTTCTTGTGGCAGACCTTTGACCACAAGGCCAAAATCACACACTATCACTACTCAGACTACATCCTATGCCTTATGATGACATTTAAGTCTGTTAGTTATTGTTACTGTTCTTGTGGCAGACCTTTGGCCACAAGGCCAAAATCACACAGTATCACTACTCAGACTACATCCTATGCCTTATGATGACATTTAAGTTTGGAAGGGATTATGGCTACTGCTACATGGTCAACCATTCATATATTTGCTAACACATACAGCTTAATTAGTCTTTCTAGGGCAGGAGTTTCCTTTGGAGCCACCATTCCAAAAAGCTTAGTGCCCTAGGCTATCCAAGGTCAGCTAGGGATTCTGTCCAAGTGTGTTTAGTGTCTGAACAGTACCAGAATAAATACCCAAGTTATGTACTTACCATAATGTTACATTTATCTGGTGTTTGTCCAGACATTGGAATAGTTATACCTGCTCACCTTCCCCCTCTGAATTGTCACATCTGAAATGACTTGTAGAAACCCCAGAGGCCAAGTTTCTTCCCCTCAGTATTCCATATTATGTAAAATCGTAATGCTTTCTTCATTCAGGGTACACAGTTTAGCTAGTCATCATCACTTGATCTGGAGTCACCCTTCTAGGAGCAGGGATTTATGGGAAAGGGGAGGAGCTTGAGCTTGCAGGGAGTGTCATTGCTGAAAAAGGGGGAGCCAAGGTAACCAGTCTGTTAACACTGTCTGGACAAAGACCCGATAAAGTTTTTTGTCAGTACATTTGTTGCAGTGATCCTGTTACACTTAGATGTAGGTGTATTGTTTAATTAGCCTTTGTTTAAATTGTAAGGTACTTATAGTTATTTTCAGAAAATACATTAGCTTCTTAGGCAAGATCATATCTGACTGATGTAAACTGGAAGAAAATTAATGTTGATTTGAAGGCATAAAATATACATACATGTAGTACAACAACATTATTAGAGTCGAAGTGAGTGTTCAAGAGTGAAAAGTGAAAGGATGGAGTGGATAGATAAGGCAAAAAAAGTGAGTTTGCAAATATAACTGTAGATGAGTGGAAGTTCTGCTGTTGAAATTGGGTAACAAGGTAAAACAGAGGAGGAAAGTGGTTATTTATAGCATTATTAGTGTAGGCTACTAATAGTGGTGGGAATGTAGTAGTTATACCTTTCACTATATTACCAGTTCAGAAGTAATTTCACAGATGAGAGGCAGTTAAATTTTGGTGAGGGGAAAGAGTACAGTTCATTGAAAGATTAGGATGCATTCCTGCAGGATACTACATTAAGGTTAAGCATCCTGCATAAACGTACTTGAGGCAGAGTCCAGTTAGCAAGGGCACATACATACCAGCAGTGCAGAGTAGCAGAATTAGGGAATTATTAGTACACCAAAGATGTGTTGCAGAATCAGATATCTACATGTCAAAATAAAAAGAAACTTTGTACATGAGAACTAAGAAACACAATGTTGCATGGTAAACAAGATAGGTGTTATAAACAGCAATGTGACTAATGGGGTATTTAGTAAACATAGGACTGCATACCTATGGCATCACCTGTAGAAACCATCTAGGGCATATCTGTTTCTTTGAAATATGGTACCACAGTGTGGAATTCTCTGGAAGTGGTTCTGCTTTTGAGTGATTCCAAGAACTCCTCTGTCTCTAACCAGTCCCATGCTTTGGTCTCCACTCTGAGAGTAGCATCACAAACCACGTCACTGACTTTTCATTAGACCACTTCATAGTTCTGGCCCTGGCCACCCCTGTCATTGACATTGTTCACAACATCCTGCCAGGCATGGTCATGGAAGGTCATGTCAACATTTTGCAATGAGATGAGGCATTTACCATGGAGACTGTGGGTCTGTAATACCACCTCACTCTCAGCATTAGTGGACTGAGGATTTTGGCTGAATGTGGCTTTAGCCACTTGTGTCTTAGGCATATCTCTTTTGGTAAGGAAAACACTGAAATTAACTTCCATGATTCTACATGGCTATTACATATCTAGTACAAAACAGAAAGCCATCTTCCATAGCATGGTGATCATCCCTGCCCCATATTGCACTTAATCCTGTAAATTCCCCCTTCTGCCTGCAGTTTTATGTTAATTAGGGTTTATCATTTCTGAATCACGAAGTTGTGCAATGGATAAACTAGTTAAACCATGTATGTAATTCTGCCAATGCTGCGCACATGCCTGAGCATCTACTTTGAGCTTTGCAAATACATGAGAAGCAGGGAGTGAGAAATTGTCAGGCTCATACCTTCCCACGTCTACCTCATTAGGATTTATTTTCTACTATTTAGTTCTTAAATAGCCATGTTCCTAAAACTTACACATGTATGGTGTTTATCACACATTTCAGTGTTACAGCTATTTTTAAGTAATAACCATGGTAAATAGTTGTGAATACTATCAATACATCTGGTAAATAGTTGTGAATACTATCAATACATCAGCATGACATTGTAGAAGGTATATTGTCACATTTTAAATAGTGGATGAGATTCTTAGCTATAGATGTTGGTAAGATGTCAGTAGTGTGTTCCACTTATTGCCCATTTATTCAAGAATTATGTGAGGTAGGTGTTCCAGAGTCTATAGAAGAAAGGATGACAACAGTGGTCATGCTGTCTATAACCACCTGAAGCTGAAATCATTCCTGAGCATATATTCTTAATAACAAGAAGAGGGATTGAGGTCTGTCATGTTTTACACATTAAAGTGCCATTGAAACCATAATATTACAGGACCTAAATTTTTTTAACATGCCATCCAACCTTCTCTTCTGTTTTCTGGTTGCTTCTGATTTCCATCTTTGTCCTTTCTTACATTTACAACCTTTAATCTGGTCAAAAATAGGTAAACATAAAGCACATATGCCCACAAAAGGCTTGTAAACTGAAACTCCTATTTCTGTTTTCATACATTTCACAACAGGTGGCAAAGAACAGTATAACTTGCCATTGATGAACAGAGGGTAATGCTTGTTCTTGTCCTATTGCAAAAATGAAGACAATCCCTACTTATATGCCAAGACTTTGCCATCAGTTGTGCAGCTGAGCTCAGCATTGGTACTTGTCAGTAAGCAATTCTGACAAAGTATGGTAAGGTGATCATTTTCTCTGTAACTGCTTCTATGGCTCAACATGTGTATGATCTGAGGTGTCCATTTTAATACACTTGGTGCAGGGTTCTAATCCACTGAGGGTAATATGTTTTGCGGCTTTGTTTTCAGTCTGTATCTGCATTGTATTCCATTGAATAGCACTTTACGCCTTTCCTCTGAGAGCTTCACTTGCATAACTGGCTAATGCTTAGCTTGGTGAATTATGACTGAGATATACATATGTTTGAATTCTGTCATGTGCATTTCTTTTTTTTGTGCCCTGTGTTGTGTGGCTCAGAACTCTCCTGTGAAACATAATGGTGCATGCATACCTAATGCCTTCTGTAAGGAATGTCTGTGGAATAGTCATCTGTTCAAATCCATTATGTATTTTTTTATGCTATTACGTGATATGTTATCATGTGTTATTATACAGTGTTGTGTTCCCAGTCTGCAAATATTCTGCATTTCCCTTGTCTGTGTGTGTGATGAGTCCTGTGTAGTCTGACTTCTTCAGTGGTACCCTAGCTAATGCAGTAGTATGGAGAATATCCAAGTGGCAGTCATGGTTACATAACCATTGAGGTCTTTCCTTGAAACAAACATGCTTTCATTCTGTGTATTAGGTATTTACTCACATTCTCACCCTTTAACATACTGCAAAATTAGATAAACACAGTATACCCGCACCCAGAAAGGACCTGAGTGGGGGAAAAATACCTATCTATGTTCAAATGTTGTGCAATTGTTGGCAGAGCAACTTCACTATTCAGTAGATAAACAATAAATGACAGTTCTCGTCTTGTGGCAAAAAATGAGAAAAATCCCTCGGAAGTGCTAATGATTTAACTACCTTCAAGCAGCAAGTATGAGCATACGTTGACATTATTATTAGAACTGTAACAGCTTTAATGGCTCATTTGACTCCTGATGATGATGATGATAATGCCTATTTGTTAATCAGGTGGGACCCACTGTATACACAATCGTTTTTAGAAGTGACTTGCGAGTAGTGTCTAGTTAAGTGACTTGCTCAAGGTCACACAGCAGGCAAATGAGTGCTGAGGGAATCGAGCATTGTACCAGAGGAATTACAGCTCACAGCCTTAAACCTCTGCACCACCTGTCCAGCTTATGAGGTTTAATTTTTCAGTAAGGTATGTAGGGGGTTTGGATTCCCTGATTACTTAAGTCTGTTTAACATTGCTCATTTTGCAGTCATCCTTAATTTTGCAAAATCCCATCTAAATGTGTGCTGTCTAACAAATACATTTTAAGTTCTTTTGTGGGATCTGAAGCTATTGTACAGATTGAAAGTATGAGTTAGGCAGGCAGGGTTTTGAACCCATTGAGGAGTAAATTGTGTCCATGTGACCAGTGGGTGTGATGAGTATGCTCTTTAGTGCTTATCTCTTTTTTGTTGGCTTTTGAATCACTCCATGTGCACATGCCCTGTTAGTTAATTAAGCCAAGTTAAATACAACTGAGATCTCATTCTTAACCATCTTAAGTGAGAGTCACTGCTGAACATGTATTTTCTGAAGCAAACTGAGGGAAGGAGGACTGCCATGTTTTACAACTTAAAGTAGCATTGGAGCCAGAATACAGTGTATATATAATTACTTTGCCATCCATCGCACAACTACTGTTCTTACTGGTTCCATTGTTGCACTAAGGAAAGGAAACACAAGATTTGCTTTCAACGCCAGTTCAGTGCTACTTTTCCTTACATCTTTGAAGAAAAGGTACTTGCGTTTGGCAAAGGTGAAGGTTGTGCTCCTTTTAGAGCGCAGAGGTGGTGTGATGATGAGACAAAGATATTTCTGAACATCCTCCTTAAGCAATACAGCTGCAGACTCCTGCAGAGAGGGCTATACGAGGCCTCAGTGCAAGGCTGATGCCTGGAATAGTTTGGCGAATTAATTCGTCAAAAGCATGAACTCCTTGGTCAATGGGAAGCTGAAGTTCGAGCATACTCAGCACCTCTTTACTGTAAGTGCAACATAATTTATTGGCACCACACACATTTTATTATGTTCTCTCTTTCTCTCCAACTCCTGAAGTGATTGATAGGAATCAGGAAATGCACAGGGAATGACTGAAGCACATAAAAGAGTGTTGTGGGAAGTAATGGTTATGTTGTGAAGGATGTGTATTTTTCAGTAGTAACAGGTAACCATTAAAATACTGGTGAATTGCAATACAACATCTGTCATTACTGGCATTACATACTGGAATTATTATGAGTGAGCAAAGGTAGAATGTTGATTTATCCATGCTACCATCTGCATAGCTGGAAAAGTGGTTTATCCGGTTAAGTGTTTGTGCACTGAAATTGATAAGATGGCTGTGGGTTCAATCTCCACCACCACAAAATAAAAGAATTGTTCTTTTTACAGGCAAATTTGAATAATCATACTAGTGAAACGAATGCAGTTGTAAATAAAATAAAGATGTTAAAATAAATGTGTATGTCCTATCATGAAATTTTGTCCTTCACTGTAGGAGTACGACAGAAATTAAAAATACAGTTTCATAATTTTGTATTTCTCTTCCCTCACCCTCTTTTTCCATATTTTATAAAAATATTTCTCCATTTCTCTTACTATTATATGCAGCAGCTCAGACACCTAGACCAACCACTCTGTCATGGCCTGTCATCTCCCAAAGGTGGCAGCAAAAGCAGCAGCAGTGCAACCACTGATACCCAGTACACCTGGGACCTAGCCTGACAAAGTTGCCTCCACATCTCCTGCCCTACCTGCACCACATGCATTAGGTAGCTGTAGGGGGAAAAGCTTGTGGGGGGAGATACTGGACAGGAAGTTTGATGCCTACCCTGACTGTATTGAGACCAGGCTTCATTGAACTGAGTGGATTCCTTGCTCATCGTTGTCTGTTGTTACAGAGGCAGGACCCAGTTATGACTGCTCCTATGGTGAAGAGTAATTTCCCATTTCGTCAAACCTGGTAGCAAATGCATCTCTGAGCTCACCATTCTGTCCCTAGTCCTGATATTCCCACCTCGCTTTTGTATCTCTAATCACCCTTTTATGTTATACATCCCACCCTTTACCATTGTCTTTCCTCTGTCTGCTAACTTCAACATTGTCCATTATTCCTGTCTTATACCTGCTACCTAACTACCCACTGTTGCCTACCTTTACATCCCTAATTTCCTTCTCTAACTTTCCCTTCTCAATGGGGAAAAAGGGCACCTGTCCCACAAAAAAAATAAAATAAATAAAAGTATACATCCCACACTACTCTCAACTTCACACATATGAGTAATACAAATGATTTTGTTAAATCGGTCATACTACAAAGTGTTATTTTTACACAGTTCACAATTTCATTTTCAAAATAAGTCTAAAATAATTCAGACATGATTATTTAGAAAAGTAGTTGAGCGATGCAGTCCTATCTTACCTCCTTCCCGATCATTCCTGAACTGCTAACCTTCTGTTCTACCTCCTGCTCGCTTTCTATTTTCATCTCTGCACTGTCCTTTCATTTTCAACCTTTAAGTTAGTGAAAAAATAGATAAAATGCACACACATGGCAGTAAATGGCTTATAAACAGAAATAGCTATCTCTGTACTTATCCATTGTGTGGTGGTTAAAATAGAGCTGCATTGCTGGTTATCGTGAACAGAAAGTAATGGTAGTTCTCCTCCTTTGGCATAATGAAGAAGATTCCTACACAAGTGCTAAGACTTTAAAATCAGTCACCCACCTGAGCTAAGCATTTGTGTAAGTCAGTAAGCAATTTTGACATAAAGTACAGTAAGGCGATTTTGTTCTATGTAACTGCTTTTATATTTAAACATATTAACCGGGAAAAGCCGAAAGACGCAACAAATGGCTTGAGGAGTCCATTCCAGTGTACTCGATGCAGGGTTCTAATCCACTAAAGGCGGAATGTTTTTGCATTTTTCTTCTCAGTCTGTAACTATCTTTCATTCACCAGGTAAATTTATAACATTTTGCAGACTGATATAAAAAAAATTAAAACTGTAATCTTTTGATTTCTTTTCTTTATCAGTCTGCAGATGTACAATTACTTTATATGTCTCACTTATAACCCCATTCACACAGCCTTACTTGCAACCCTAGATAATGAACTAGTATGTGGAATGTAAGTATGAAAGGCATGGGTTATACTTCATTGAGTTATGTGTTACCCTGTCGCACACTTCCATCCTGCTCAATCCCCATTCCATCACCTTTGTGACGTTCCTTTTGAACATTCCATTCAGTTGTGAGATGTCAGATGCATGCAGTATAAGTTCTTCTGTGGCTTTTCATGATGCTTTATTCATTTGGATCACATCACTTACACAGGCATGGTTTCCTTTCCAATAATGTGTACCTTGCATCGGTCTGTGAAACATAGATATTTTGCTAATGTTTTGATGACCATTGCATGAGTGAACCTGCCCTTGAGTCACAGCAGTAAGCAATAATGATATAACCATAAGTTGTCATTATTAATTAAACTGTAACATATTCTATTGGTTCATTTTACTCCTGCTGTGATGCTTAACTTGTCATTAAGGTATTTGCAGGGTTGTGACTCCTGATTACTGGATTATGTAATATTCTTAATTTTTCTGTCTTTCATGTTGTTGCAACACTCCTTTCGAATTTGTGCTTTCTAACAACTGCTGTATAACTTCATCTTTCCAAAGACAAGTGGCCGGAGCGTTTTTCCACAGGCCTCCACTGAAAATAAGCTCTGTCCTAGTCAACAAATGTTAAAATAAATAAAAAAAAAATAAAATCTGCGGTGTACGTAGGTAGTAGACAGGTCACGAGCATGTTGGCAAGCAGGAGTTCAAGTCCAATGAGGTATATGTTGCATCAGAGTGAACAGCATTGTGTATCATGCAATGCTGACTTAGTCAGCAAATATAACGTAAACTATACTATTTGGATGTGACAGTTTGACATTTGGATGGTTTTGATCCCTTGAGTTCTATATTTCTTTTTAACTCTGCTCATTTTCATTCACATGCACTGTTGGTAACTTCAGTTCAAATGTGTGCTTTATGACAGCTGTTGTATAACTTTTTTTGTGGCATCAGTATGTAGTAGAGAGATCAAGAGAAATGGGAGTTAAGCAGGCAGTGGTCCAAAAATCTTGAGGTCTAAGTTGTAACAGTCTGCCAAACAATCTATATCTTGCAGTAAGTAGATACAGTATAATACATATAGATAATAACTGTAAACATAGTGTAAGTTTGTAATTACTATGTAAATTATCAGTACAGTGGAGGGTATTTTTTGGTCCCCTTATTGTCTGTTGTTTACCAGTACTCATTTTTCAGTACTACTTAGTAACAATGCAATACTGAACTATGAAAAGTCATTACTTTTACCTGTGACATTATCACAGCACATACATGGCAAAAAAGGGCTTCCATAATGATAGAAATAATGTGTGTGACATTTTAGAAGAGCGCCTTTGCTGCCCTTCCTTATGTGAGCTTGGAGAAATGGTACTTCTCCTTGTATGGTAAAAACCTACCCGGGGAAAATCTTTTGAATATGCTAAAAACTTGGCTTCTGAAGAAGCTGGCTTCTTCCAAGTTGACTGCCAATGAGCGACACCAGGCAACGCTAGCATAAGGTGACAGTAGTAGTTGCTTTGTCACAGCTTGTGTGTGTCTAGTCATAACATGATGTGTACATTGTCAGTACATTAGGGGATGGATTGCAAGTCCCTTATGATTACATGTTGTGTGCAATGTTCATTTTATAGTTTTCTATAGTGTGTGTTTATGTACAACCTTATCATAAGATGTAAAAAGTGTTGCAATACTGTGTCTTGAGATTTACTGCTGTGCAAAAGCCCATGGCTGGCCCAAGTACCAGTGTTTTTTTACCATCTTCCAACCAACAGGTGTCCTCGAAGGTCTGATGTCCTCAACTGGACCTCCCAGATTCTTGAAGCTGTTAACCTGTTTGACTATTTTTTTCCCCTTCCTTCTCAATTCTCAGCTTTTTCTGATTTCCTCTGTATGCTGCCATTGCAACTGTCTTATCTATATACAATTTCATCACATGTGCCTTCAGTTTTGCATTCCATTTCTCTATCCTTTGTTGAAGTTCTTATAGGTTCATAGGCAAGCACTAGGCTAGCTGCCCAGCCATTTTAAGCCCATCTAATTTCCCTTTTTCTGTTCAGAATAACCTATCCCATTTGGTTATTGATTGGCCTTACCAATCCCATGGTCAGTAATTATATATTGCCCCTAATGAGAACAACATGGATCATACCATATTTAATTTGAGGAAAACCATGCATGGGATAAAGTATTTAGGAGCTGCTTCTGCCCATTAGTAGTACAGTGGGCAATCCTGGGGTAAAGTTGGTTTTCCATTCGTAGATCTTAGATGTGCTTGAAAATGGATGAGGATGAAATTTGTTTTATGTGAATGGGGAGTCTGTTCAACAGCAGCTGTATTCTCTGTGAGATATACTTGTCCCCCAAACCATTCTGTCAATATTGTGGAAGGGATTTAGATCCCTATATCAAGTTTTTCTGATGTCATTTGATTTGTTGATGTACAGTAAGTCCATCAGAAATGGGTCAGAGGTTGTTTTGTATGCCAAATTCTTGCTCAGAGTCTCTGTAAATACCACATTATCTGCATACAGCAACTTTGTTGATCTATTCCCTCCAGTCTGTTTGCTAATGTAGTCCATCACCAGTATAAACAGCAATGGGTTCAGAGCTGAACTCTGATGCACACCCACTCCCACTGGTAACCCCTGAGTGAGACCGAGCATTGTTTGTACTTGAATCATTAGGTCCTTGTACATATTATGCACTAATTCTACCAATGTTTCTGGGACTTCAAACCACCACAGGACTGCCACATCAGCTTTATTGGGACCTTGTCATATGCTTTCTCCAAGTCTAGGAATGCACAGTGGACTTGCTCCTAATCTATAGTTTCTTCTAAATTATCTGTTTCACTGCAAACATTGGGTCAATTGTACCGCATTCTGATCTGAATCCAAATGCTCATCTTCCATCTTACTTTCTCCTACTTTACGTATTTACATTCTTATTAAAATGTGGCTGTAATGTATTGGGTGCACCATGCAAGACAGCTGCCAGAGGGTCTGTAAAACAGATCTGTGCCTGGCTGAGAACTCGGCCCCTTTCAGACCAGGTTAAAGCAGTTCTTCTGGATGCATCCTTAGATAAAGAGTTTTCTCTTTGGATCCCCAGCAGAAAAAGTGTCTGCGAGAAAAGATAAAAAGGGAAACTTCATTTGTCAATGAGTTTTACCTATCACCTACTCCCAGATAAAACAAAAATTATCTTAGTAAGTCCTGGCCCTTTCCGCCAAAGCTTGAAAAATCAAACAGCCTAGTGGGGAGAAGGGCCAAGATACCAAAGAAAGTTGTAAAGCAAGCACCACTCCAGATCTGGGAGACCAAAGGACCTTCTCTGTCCAAGGGAGCAGCTGTGACTATACACAGCACCTCTCTTCCCTTCCCCCTAATACCACCGTATCCCTTCCACTGCCCTCAACCTAGGAAAATGGTTTTCCTCTTCCTACACTCAGTGGGAAGAAAATGACTCAAGACAAATGGGTCTTACAGATCATAAAGAGGGACGATTCCATCTTCTTACTTCAAATATCCATTGAAAAGGTATCTCTAGAAGTGGCAGGCAGAGGGTTCTTAGTCCCCAGAAATTAGTGTACCTGGCAACCCATCCTTGAACTTTCCTGACTAAACAAGTTTCTTGTAGTGCCAAAATTCAAAGTGTCTCTACAAAAACAGTTTTAGGGAAGCCCAACATGATAGAGCCTTTTATCTTCCCAGGGGCAATGATTGCTAAGCTTCGATGCTTATTCCATTTTGAAATAAAACACAGATACTTGCCATTATACTAATGTCTTTGGTAGAGCAGTGTACTGCAATAATTTTAATGTGTCATTGTGCTTTTCTCTTACCACATGGGTTGTATGTAGTTTCATAACTATTCGATTTGCAGAATTCCACATTTCTCAGATACGTATTTTATTATTATCACTGCTGCAATGCACTCCTTGCTAATGAAGTGCTATGAAATATTCAAGTTCGAATCTAGGTGACAGACATCTGTGACTGTGCATGGACAAAACTCCAGCTGCAGACGCTGCATTGTGCTGGGATCTGACAAGTCTAGGTCACCCACCAGAGTTATGTACTATGTCTGCATGACTCCCCTGTATGGAAATAGTCACTGATGTGATGTGCTGAACATACATACAGGACTTGAGTGCTCCATGAGCATGAATGGACTGATGTGCTACAGGTGGTTTTGAAATGAGCATGTCATCAGTGTCTGTGTCCACTGCATTGTACAGTGTAGAGGTGGTGGTGCTACCGGACATAGACTGTGTCCTTGCTGTACCATGTTGGGCTTTCCTAGAAGTAGAAAATGATCAGCCATGAGAATGACATCTGCAGCATACAGACTCACTATGATGACTTTCAAATATACTGCACAAATGGGCCAGGCCCTCTCATAGATTATTGCACAGACCATGTATAACACCAATCAGTTGTGCTATTGGCTCCATTGATATCTGCTTCTCCCTGTAAGATGACCCTGCACATATACTGTGTGGTGACTATGGAAGCACATAGCTCATGAGGGCATGGTACCAATGGCATTGCTGGCTGCTAGTATGCTGATCCTGACTGCCCTCCTTATGCTTAAGGGATCTGCCCCCCAGCCAAGACTATCTTTTCTGCAGTGGAAAAGGGTGAATCCTGTGCTGACATGTCAACCAGCTCCTGTCAGTCAGTGGCATCCTAGGAATGAAAATTATATTACACACAGGAGCTATGCCTGGGATAAGGGAGGGGGAGATATGGCTGTTGGCCTGCATAGTTTTCCACAGTGCCCTTGCTCACTTAGGGCTTCCTTGTACATTTTCCACACAGTGTAGCTGTTTGACCATGCCCCCACATACTTTCCATAGTCAATGATATGCTTGTACCATTGGTAATATCCACATGAACCATTGTTTGCACATTTACCAATGGGAATGTATTCCAAGCTATGCCATACTCATAATTATTCCCCCTTGCATCATTGCATATCTAACAGATGTTTAGTCCTTGTGCAGCAACTGCATGCCTGATAGTTAAACACAGACATAATTCTTTTGTCCTCTCTCCCATTGCTGTCATTCCTTTGTAGTTTTATTGATTGAGCTGAAGTAGTATACTTCCTTTGCTCTTCAACCTGTGGGTCCTGGGATCCATATCGGATCCAACACGGCCACATTTTCCAGCTATGGCTCCAAGCTCCATGCTCCTCCCCTTACCCATAATGCCCCTGTCTCTTTTCTCCCTTCAGTTCTTGTTTGCTGCCTGAGAGGAAACCGCACGGTCCAAGCTCCATTGTGGTAGTGTTGCAGTGTAAAGAGTAAAATTTAACTTTTTAGACTTTTTGCTCCTAAACTTTTTTATACCTTCACGGGGTTCTTTGTACCTTGTTTCTTGTAGGCTTTTCTATCTTCCTCTCTTCTCTTTCTTTGCGGTAGTGTGTTTGTGTGTGTTTACTTTGAACCAGCTAAGGCATTGCGGACGCCCCGAAGCCTGGTTTCAAAAGATGCACAGAGTGTGGCCATAAGCTTTCCCTGGCAGATGGCCGCACTCTGTGCATGTTTTATTTGGGGGTGGCTAACCTCTGGTCCCCCTGTCCTATTTGTACTGGGTTTAACCCCAGAGTACTTATGGACAGGGGGGACAAACTGATTGTCAAGAGCCTGTTGCCCTCCACTGCTGGGACAGACGTCCCACCTTCCCCCTCTAAGAAAGCAGCGGCTGCTGCTTCACCTTCCCCGACCTCTGGGACTCACCCTCCCTCTCCCCCCAAGAGGCCCAGGGAAGGGGATAAGGTCAAGAAGGACCGGCCTTGCAAGTGCTCCCCTGACCGCTAGTCAGAGGCCCCCCCCCACCGGAGGCTAAGTCTGTTTCCAGGCCTGTTTCACCTCAGCTCAGGCCCCCAGGGTTCTCCCCTGAATCCAAGGTTCTAGGTAGCCAGTTGCCCTCAGGCCTTCTCACCAGCTCTCTCGGCCCACTTCAGTGGCATCCTCCCACTCTACCTGGAGCCTATCTGAAGTGGAGATGGTCAAGATGATGCAGAGATTTATCCGCACTCAAGTCCAGATGGGCATTGTGCCAGGGCCTTCTCCCACCGGAGCAGGTGCCTTCCAACCAATATTTACACCTATCACTCCTTCTCTTATCCAGTCCGCCATTTCAGAGCTGTTGGATCTGAGGACGGTCGGAGTTGAGGAGTCTGCACTGATGGTACCTTGTACCTCGACGCCGGCCAGTGCCCTGAGTGTTGGATCCAACTAGATCGGATATGAGCTCTCGGAGCCGTAGTCTCGAGGTCAGATCTGAGGGAATGCTCTCTGCTCCAAGCTTGTCTAACCTGGCCGGATCAGGGGGAGCGGCTTTCACTAGTTCAGCCCAGGAGGTCTGTTACCCCTCTGCATTTGACATGGTGGAGAGAGTTCTCAGAGAGTGGAGCCCTCTGACTATTTCATCTTTGGAGTCCGTCCAGACCTCCCTGGCCTTGAGTGCAGGTCCGATCATTTTGCCCTCTCACAGACAGCCCGTAGCCATAATGCCCCAGGACATTCCGGCTTTGGAACAACCCACTTGCGAGACCTCCCCAGAGAGCCCCCCCCCCCCCACAACCATTCTTGTAAAAGGAGGCACTTGGACTCTCCTCCAGAGTCCTTCACAGAAGACACGTACCTGGATGAAGGGGAAGGTTCCCCAAGATCGCCCCCTACCCCAAGGATGTTTCTTTTGGAGTCATCATGGAGATCCTCTGCCAGAGAGGGGGGTGGTTCGCCCCAAAACCAATCTCTGAAGAGTCTGTGTTTCTGGAGGCATTCGGCTCGGGCCCATCTTACCTCTTTGGTGTCCCCTCCTGCTGATCCACTTATGGATTTGATAACATCTAGGCATGGAAGGAGACGGACACCATAGAGCCAATACCCAAGCACCTGGACAAGGTCTTAATCCCTCCATGCAGACAAATTACACTGGCACAATGGGTCCCCTGTAGATGCTATGCTGGTGGCGGCCACCAAGAAGGAGCTCGCCCAGGAGAGTTCTACGGTCCAGCCGCCTGACAGTGAGTCGAGGACGTTGGATCATTTTGGGAAGTGAGTCTATGCTTCAGCGACCATCTGTGTGATGGCACTGAACTACATGGTGCACATTGTTTGACTCCAGAGAGATCTGGTCAAAGAGTTCACGGAGTCCGACCCCAGGTTCCATGTTGGCAGAGGACAGGAAGAGTTTGATGCATGAATGGCCACCCTAAAATCTGTAGCCAACACATCCATGCATTTGCTCTCCCATGCCATGGAGGGAATCGCACAGGTGGGAGGGGTCAGGCATTGCCATCCAGTGCCACGCCTGGCTCCGCTTATGTCCGTTCTCGGAGCCCTTCAAGGCATCTTTTACCAATGCCCCTTATGATGGTTCTTCCCTTTTTGGGAAGATAGCCAGAGAGACTTTGGTGCAGAGCGAGAAGGCCGGAAAAACACTGTCTGCCATCTGGGTCTGCTTCTCACCACCTCAAAGGTCCTTTTCCAGGAACCAGCAAGGCCAGAAGAAGAAGAAGATGTGGTTCCGCAAATCTCAGGCATTTTCCTGGGCTGCTCAGGACACAGCTTCCCCTAGAGGCAGAGGGTGATACGATAGATGCCACCCTAGAGATAGAGTGGGTCCAAGGAACTTTGGGTCCCGAGAACCTTTCTCGGATAAACCCAGACAGCAACCCTGAGGGGTTGCCCAGTTGTCCATTTCTGGAGGCAATCCGGGGTCTTCTGTTGTTTCACCCACTAGCATGGTGGGAGTCTATCACTACAGATCAGTCAGTGCTGCGAGTCATATCTAGAGGATATTTCGTCCCCTTCAAGGATCTACCCCCTTCCAAGAAAACCCGCCTGGATGTCCCACCCACGCAGCTGGAGGAAGCAGCAGTGCAGGTAGACTCACTGCTAAGAAAACAAGTCATCCAACTGGTCCCTCTGACAGTCCTGATCCAGGATTTATTTCAGGTTCTTTTTAGTGCCAAAAAAGATGGGGGACTTCAGACCAATATTGGATCTACCCCAAATTAACTTGTCAGTAACCAAGACAAAATTCCGGATGGTCACGATTCAATCTCTTCTGCCTTATCTGCAGTACAGAGACTGGATGTGCTCGATCTACCTCCAGGATGTGTACTATTGCATCAAGATGCATAGGCGCTCCTGGAGGTTCCTTCGCTTCTGGCTGGGAGCCAATCATTACCAATTTTGAGCCCTCCCCTTCGGTTTCACCACAGCCCCCTGGGTGTTTACCAAGGTAATGGCACTAGTAACTGCTCACGTGAGGCTTCAGGGCATTCAGGTCTTCCATACCTGAACGATTGGCTCTTTACCGCCCCCTCAGAGCATCTACTATGTCAGGCCAGGGACACCTTCCTTCAGTTAGCCAACAAGTTGGGCATTATGGTCAATATGAACAAGTCTGCTCTTCACCCAGTTCAGATTCTAGATTTCATTGTGGCATGTCTGGACACAATACAATCTAAGGTGCTCCTCACCTCAGACAGGATATGCAGCTTGAGGCTACACATCTTACACATTCTTCAGACCCATTTACCAACAGCTGAAGCCGTGTTAAGAGCTTTAGGGTCTATGGTGGCCACAATAAATCTTCTCCCCATGGCATGCCTTCATATGAGGGTACTGCAGTGGACACTAGTGGTTCAGTGGTCACTGTTGGACCTCCCTTTGTCCTTTCCAGTGAGAATTTTAAAAGTGTGCAGGGACTCCCTTTGGTGGTAGATTCAGTCCCCAAATCTCCTCAAGGAACGTCCTTTTCCACCTCCTTTACCCCAAACCACAGTGACCATGGATACCTCCCTACTTGGGTGGGGGGAGGCATTACTCTGGAAGGACAGTCCAAGGCATGTGGTCCCCTTCCGAGACCTATCTGCACATCAGTGTTCTAGAGATGAGAGCGGTTCTCCTTGCATTGCAGGCCCTCCATGCTCTTCTTCCTCTGGGAACAATTGCAATTCAGATGGACAACATGTCAGTGGTCTGGTATATCAGCAAACAGGGGGAACCAGATCTTATCCCTTATATCGAGAGGCCATGAAAGTGTGGGATGGGCAATCTCCACCAGCCATTTTCTGGTGGCAATGCACATCCCAGGACGGTCCAACTTCTTAGCGGACAGCCTCAGCAGATCTATCCTGATGCCTTACAAATGGTCTCTGAAGCCTTCAGTAGCAGAACAGATCTTCCTAGAGTGGGGTTGTCCTTGCTGTAGTCTCCTCACATCCCCTTCCAATGCGAAATGTAGCGAGTTTTTCACCCCCCCCCCCCGCCAGGGGAAGCCCCCAAAGATGCTCTGATTCATGCTTGGCCTCCCTGGCTTCTTTATGCATATCCTCCTCTTCCCCTCATGTCGAAGTTTCTGCAGAAAGCCTGAAGGTTGGGGAGCACTGTGATCCTCATTGCCCCATTCTGGCCTCGACAGGTTTGGTTTCCCTTACCCAGATCTCATCTAGTTGTTCCACCATGGACCTTGGATCTGGTCCCAGATCTGCTTTCACATCCCTCGGGGATTCCTCATCCAGATCTGGACAGTCTGAAGATCACTGCTTGGCTGCTCCCATTCCCATGATTCTTAGGACACCCGGTCTGTCATCTCCTGTTAATTCCATTCTGGTGACGGCTCATAAATCATCCACCAGAAAGGTTTATCGCAGTAAATGGAAATATTTTTCTTTTTCGGCCATTCAGAGGTCTTTGGACCCTTTCACTGCACCGCTTTCAGCGGTTTTAGATTTTCTAGCTAGCATTTTTCATCAAGGCACTAGCTCCCCAATGGTTAAAGTCCAACTAGCCTTCATTTCTAATTTTCATGTTGGGGTAGACATGTCTTCGTCGGCTTCTTCTTCTTTTTCAGCTGTTCCCATTAGAGGTCACCACAGTGGATCATCTGTTTCCATTTCTTCCTATCCTCTGCATATTGCTCTGTCACATCAACCACTGCATGTCCTCTCTCACCACATCCATAAACCATATCTTAGGCCTTCCTCTTACCTGGCAGCTTAGCATCCTTTTCCCAATACACCCAGCATCCCTCCTCAGCACATGTCCAAACCAGTGCAATCTCGTCTCTCTAACTTTGTCTCCAAACCGTCCAACCTGAGCTGACCCTCTAATATACTGATTCCTAATCCTGTCCATCCCTGTCACACCCAGTGCAAATCTTAACATCTTTAATTCTGCCACTTCCAGCTCTGACTCCTGCCTTTTTGTCATTGCCATCATCTCCAACCCATACAAAATAGCTGGTTTCACTACCCTCTTGTAGACCTTCCCTTTCACTCTTACTGTAACCCGTCTGTCACAAATCACTCCTGACACTCTTCTCCACCCATTCCACCCTGACTGTACTCTCTTCTTCACCTCTCTTCCACACTCACAATTACTCTGAACTGTTGATCCCAAGTAATTAAACTCATCAACCTTCGCCAACTCTACTCCCTGCATCCTCACCATTCCTCTTTCCTCCCTTTCATTCACACACACATATTCTGTCTTAGTCCTGCTGACCTTCATTCCTCTCCTCTCTGGAGCATATCTCCACCTCTCCAGGGTCTCCTCTACCTGGTCCCTACTCTCACTACAGATCACAATGTCATCTGTAAACATCATAGTCCATGGGGACTCCTGTCTGATCTCGTCTGTCAACCTGTCCATCACCATTGCAAATAAGAAAGGGCTCAGAACTGATCCTTGATGTAATTCCACCTCAACCTTAAACGCATCTGTGACTCCCACTGCAGACTTCACCACTGTCATGCTACCCTCATACATATCCTGTACCACTCTTACATACTTCTCTGCCACTCCTGACTTCCTCATACAATACCACAACTCCTCTCTAGGCACCCTATCATATGCTTTCTCCAAGTCCGCAAAGACACATCAACACTTTCAGAGCAAACATCGCATCTGTAGTGCTCTTTCCCGGCATGAAACCATACTGCTGATCACTAATCATCACCTCCCTTCTTAACCTAGCTTCCACTACTCTTTCCCATAACTTCAAGCTGTGACTGATCGGTTTTATCCCTCTATAGTTACTACAGCTCTGCACATCACCCTTATTCTTAAAAATAGGTACCAAAACACTTTTTCTCCACTCCTCAGGCATCCTCTGACTTTCCAAGATTTCATTAAATAATCTGGTTAAAAACTCCACTGCCATTTCTCATAAACACCTCCATGCTTCCACTGGTATGTCATCTGGATCAACAGCCTTTCCATTCTTCATAGCTGTCCATACTTCTTCCTTGCTAATCTGTTTCACTATCCCCACATCATCCAACCTTCTCTTGCTCTCTTCATTTATTAGCCCCTCAAAGTACTCTTTCCATTTGCTCAACACACACTCTTCGCGTGTGAGTATATTTCCCTCACTATCCTTTATCACTCTTACATGCTGCACATCTTTCCCAGCTCGGCCTCTCTGTGTAGCCAATCAGTACAGGACCTTTTTCTCCCCCCTCTTTAGTGTCCAACCTTTCATACAACTCTCCATATGCCTTATCCGTCTTTTTCGGCTTCTAAACTTTGTAAAATATTTTTCAAAGGTGCCTTTCTTCTCAAACTCCTGGTTAATGACCCCATTCCTCTGTGGGACCTTACTTTGTTGTTGCAGGGTTTGGTTTCTCCTCCCTTTGAGCCTGCGGCATCTGTGGATCTACAATTTATGACCTGGAAAACGGACGTCTTGGTTGCCATTACATCTGCTAGAAGGGTGTTGGAGCTTCAAGATCTTTCTATCAAAGTCCCTTGCATGATCTTTCACAAGGATAGTGTGTCGCTACGCAGTAACCTGTCCTTCCTTCCCAAGGTAGCCTCAGAGGCCAATATTAATGAGATTATTAATTTACTAGTATTTTTTCCAAGCTACCAGAACAAAGGGAATGCAAATTACATTTACTGGATGTACACAGGCAGTTGAGGTTTTATCTGCACAGGACTAAACCTTTTCGCAAGTCTGATCAGCTTTTTGTGACCTATGCCAAACCCTTCTTAGGTAAACCTGTCTCAAAAGTGACTATTGCTCGCTGGATTTCACAGTGCATTGGCTGGGCTTATTCAGATAGAGGTTTGTCTCTTCCAGGAAGAGTGAAGGCTCATTCGACCCGATCTATGGCTATGTCAGCAGCTTTTTAGTCTAGGGTCTCTCTGAATGAGATCTGTTCAGCTGCTACTTAGGCCTCATCTCACACCTTTATTTCTCATTATAAACTGGATTTGGTCTCTAAGAGTAGACATCCTTTGGTTCTGTGCTGCTCCGGAATATCCTTCCATGAGGGCCTCGCGAGAGTTAGGTAGCTGGGGACTCTGTCCCACAGGTTGAAGAGTAAATGAAGTAAACGTCTTCAGATAAAGAAGTTATGTACTCACCATAACATTCCATCTGAGTAGTTCTACTTCATTTGTCTTCAAACACCCCCCCCCCCACTCCTTCCCCCTAACCTTATCCTTTGGGATATGACACATCCTTTGTACCGGATAATTATTGCCAGGATTTTTGGTTCTGTCAGGGCTAAAGTTCATTTGTGATGTTTGTGTTGGAGGATTAGGTGTTATTTGGTCGGGTATCTTTTACCTTTTAGGCAGCAAACTCGCTCTGAAGGGAGACAGGGGCATTATGGGTAAGGAGAGGAGCATGGAGCTCGAAGCTGTTGCTGGAAAATACACCCGAGTTGGATCCGATATGGATCTGAGGACCCAGATGTTGAAGACAAATGAAGTAGAAGTACTCAGATGGAACGTTATGGTGAGTACATAACATCTTTTTTGTTTTTTTCTATTTGTGTTACTATGCTTCCTCATTGTTTGTGGTGTGGCAACAGTCTTTTTCTGCTTGGTCTCCATCTGCCTTTTTGCTGGGTTATGCAAGTCATCCAGTGGTGCATGGCCAACTGAATGGTTCCTTGGTCATCTTTGGCGATAGACAGCTGGAGGGTGGATGCTGTCACATACTCTTGTGAGACTATTACTAGGTTCTATTATGTTACCTGGCAGGAATTGGAAGGGAGGACTTGATGCTGGAGTTTGTAGACTGATGATTTGACACCTGCTTTGGTCACCTGGAGGACATCGTCATGTCACTAGCAGAATCACACCACTGCCTGAACTGCCTTTTGTTCTATTTGAGGTAGGACCCTTTGGAGAGGGTAGTCACATAGGAGAGTGACCTTTGCCTGAGTCCTGCCCAAGGAATTGTGAAAGGCACCCAATGGACCCCACCCTGTCCCCAGTCATAGTGTTCCCTTCTTTGTATGCAGTGTCCCTTAAAACATTGCCCCTGTTTGTATTATCAAACCAAAAAAAAAAAAAGCTTAAAAAACAAACGCACGGTGGAAGCGGGAAAACCATACTAGAGAGTGCTTTCATCTTTCAATACATCACTTCAGAGAACCTGAAACTTCATCTGACTGTTGTCTTACAATCACAACACATAAATGTACATATATTAAATCACATAATTAGCCAATCAAGCAGATAATTAATCAACAATTGTAAATTTCCTATGCCATTAGGAATTCAAACAGTTTGAATGTTTTTTTATAAACACTGTAAAATTTCCACATTTTTAAGAAATTTTTGTTTGTTTTGTTGGGACATTTGCAATGTATTATTAAAGGTGGATGGGGGGTAGTGGAGATGATGACTTGAAATATGTCGAATATAAATGGAAGATTTTGTTAAATGCTTTGTTAGGCAAGTGATTACATATTTGCATAAACTATAAATGTGTTTTAAAAAAGAAAGGGAAATTTGTAATTGTTTAATTTTTTGCTTAATTGGCTAATCATGTGGTTTAATGTATATATATATGTATATATATATATATATATATATATATATATATATATATATATATGTAAATGATGTGTTGTGATTGTAAGACAATAGTCTGATGAAGTATTGTGTTCTTTGATGTATAGAGAGATGAAAGTGCTCACTAGTATTAAAGTTTTGTTTGCTGAGTTGTGGTTATGGTTTTTCTGCTTTAACTGTATGTTTGTTTAAGCAATATATGTAAATCAACAAACACTATAGATCTACAGCTGATGTAGGAAATAGAATCCTAACATTTGCAAGCATTATCCCCAATTTATTTACTTTACTTATAATATTAATGAAAGCCTAAAAGTGGAATTTGTGTTCAGTAAAGGTCACACACTAATTCTCTGTTGAAAATTCCATAGTGTGGTGAACAAAGTAATGTTTATGTCTGTTTTTATCTTGCATTTTTGAGGCTCTTACCATGCTAATTATACTAATGAGCTTATTTAGAGTTAATGTCTCTGAATTACACTTTTATTTCAATGTATGCATGACCAAGTGGTGCTATGACCCCCATACCACATCTTACAGTCTACCTGCACAGCACATTGTGCTGCATAGGTGGGTCAGTGATCCCAGTGAGTTATGTGGGTAAATGTGTTTTTTCATTGTGATCCAAAATGGAAATACAGAAATGGAAGCAAATATAGTTACTGTGATCTTCTGACACTGCCGACATGGTACTTTTCGCACCCAGCTACCATCCTACCACATCTTGTGTATATGTGGTGTAATATTGCATCACAACATTTCACACTAAGTACATGCTGTTGCATGCCACTTGTCAGCAGTAGCAGTATGCATCAACATGAATATACTACTATATGCCTTTGGACTGTGGCATGATAAACAGCTCTGGCTTCAGAAGGTACTAAGTCTTGTAGAGCTCCCAGGTGATCTCTAATGATTCCACAATATTTTTGTACTGTATGTAGAGACATCCAGGAAAGGCCCACTTGAAGACTCCTGTGAGTGTCTCCAGTAGATGGTTGGATGTCTTTCTGATGAGCAGTCTAGACACCACTGCCATGATCTCAAGAGGTGCTACCTCAACCTTCTACACCTGTGGGAAGAAGAGGTGAGAGAGAGAGAGGGTGTGCTCCTGAGGTGTACAGTAAGTATGCATAACAGTCAAGTTTTACTGTATTTTGTCTTGTTAGGATGTTTCAACTCCTGAGCAGATAGAGGAGATCAGGCTCCTCTTTCAGAGACATATTGAGTATCCCTCCAGACACAGAGGTAAGTAGGATTACTGTGATACTATAGACATGTATAGCAGTATAGTGCCCTGGGTTATAATTTTGTTGTGGTAATTGTAGCACCCCTAGGTGTCCCTACTGCATACAGCTGGACATGTCCTCCCTGTTTACATTGGCAGGAGACATGAGATGCACACAAGACATTTTAGTGGGCTTCACACATTTACAGTGGCAGACACATGCCTGGCCCAGCATACTCTTACATCATGCCTGCTGCAGCGCAGTGCCAAACAGACATGGCTGTTGGCCACTATTGTGCTGTGAGCATTGCCACAGTCCTGGCTGTCATACAACATGCAAAATACACATCTCCCACAATTGCTGTGCGTCACCCTCCCTCACACACCAAATGTCCATGTATGTGCCACTTATGACTAGCATATGCATGGCATTCATCCATTATGGGTACTGTATCTTGTAATACATAATTTATGTTATGGTACATGCCCACAATATGCTGACAGCTGCCCATATTGCAAGCACTACATTTTTTCCTTTTGGTAAAACACACTGATGTAGTGAGAATGTTGATCTGCATAGTTTGCCACAGTGTCTTTGTTCACATAGGCCTTCCTTGTTCATGTTCCACATAGTGTAGCTGTTTGACCATGCCCCCACACACTTTCCATAGTCTCTGATACACTTGTACAGTTGGTAATATCCAACTGAACCATTGTTTGCACATTTTCCAATAGGAGTGTATCCCATGCTCTGATCTGCTTATCATTATGCCCCCTTGCATCACTGCATACCAAAAAGATGTTTAGTCCTTGTGTAGCTACTGTATGTTTGATAGTTAGACACAGACATTATAAAAATGATTTTGTCCCTCTCCCCATTGCTATCATGCCTTTGTATTTTTGTTAGTTCTATTTTACTCCATTTGTGCTATTATGTTATGTACCTTCAACCTCAGCTTTGTTTGTGGTCTGGCAGCAGTCCCCCACTTCATTGTCTTGCCATGCCATTTCCTGCTTGGTCTCCATCTGCCTTTTTGCTGGGTTATGTAGGTCATACAGTGGTGCATAGCCAGCTGAATGGTTCCTTGGTCATCTCTGGAGATAGAAAGCTGAAGGGTGGGTGCTGTGACATGCTCTGGTGAGACCACTAGTAGGTTCCAGTATGTTACCTGGCAGGAATTGGTAGGGAGGACTTGATGCTGGAGTTTGAGGACAGGTGTTTTGACACGTGATTTGGTCACCTGGAGGACATCCTCATGTGACTAGCAGAATCACACCACTACCTGAACTGCCTTTTGTGCTGTTGGAGGCAGGACCCTTTGGAGAATGCAATCAGAGAGGAGAGTGATCTCTGCCTGAGTCCTGCCTAGGGTAGAGTGAAAGGGACCCCACCCTGTTCCCAGTCATAGTGTTCCCTTCTTTATGTGCCATGTCCCTTCCCTGGTTGCAGTCCAGTCCACCATGTTACTTTTCCTCCCTCTGTCAGTGCATGTCAATCCATTATCCTCCACCCCAGGTTGTGTCAGCACCTCCCATATCAGTATTTGTCTTTTTTTTTTGTGTGATTGCCTCCTCTTATTTCTATCCCTTTACCTTCTTTCCTTCCCACACCATCTCCTTACATCATTCTCCATCTATTTTTCTTGAAAAAAAAAATGGATGCTTGCCCCAAAACAAATTTATCTTTCCTCCATCTCTCCACTCATGCACTCTTCCTTTTCTGTGTCTTTTATTTTTCTCATTCTCACCAATAGAGCTGTAGTAGAGGTTTGTGCTTTAACTTCCAACAGTTGCACCCTAAGAATTTTGACAAACTCTTATATCCTCAAATTGCCAACAAATGTTTATAACACTGGCTCCATGAGAGTTACAAAGAAGTGTAAATGGCAAACCATGGTCCAGACGATGTGGAAGTGTCACCATCTCACTTGTTTTGAAATTGAACTAGATAAGAACAGTGGTACTACCCTGTTAACCGTACAGATCATTTTAGCAGCATCCTTCCTGTCTTATTTGAAATTGTCATGCGCTGTATGTGTGGAAGAGCAAAGTATTAAAAGTGACAGCGCATTTCTAATGTGCTAATACAGCACTTTTTTAACTTAGAAATGGAGTTTTCTTCAACACCATTTTAAATATATACTACAATCGTCCTGTTAGTATTTCTCACTGCATCCTAGTTGTTTACATGTATCCCTCATAGCTGCCTTTGTAATGTAACTGTACATTGAACTATGTAGATTTGTTGTAACAGTAGGGCAACCAGCGTTACTTACAAATCACTTCATCTCATATGTTACATTTATCATTTGGCATGTTGTTGTCACACTTTGCAAAATAATAGTTGGTAGATTTTACAGGGTATTCCTAATGCCCTGGTATACATGTAGCCCTCAAAATACTCACTTCTTGCAGGATTACTGTGTTTTATACATTCATTAGCAAAATGACAGTTATAAAGTGAGGGCTAATTAATATTCAAAAATGTGCACTCTAATTGGACAGCTCAGCATGCCAGTTGTAAAGTGAGCATATCCGGCCATGACTTGAGTAGCCAGGTTTCTACTGAAATATGTTTCTTCTGCCTATAATAAATTACTTTACATGGCACAGTACAAAAAAAAATCACCAGTTTCACTGACATTCTGCAAAAGCCTGGACAGTTTAGACTTATTCTTGATGACAATATGCTAGATCGTACTGCCAGTAAATATAACTATAAGCCGTCCATAGTGTTACAGAATGTTCCTCATTTTTACAGTGTTCCACATGAAATTTTAAATTTCTTTTAAATCACCTGGCCTTCTGTCAGCCGATAATGGCAGACATTAAAGTTTCATGCCCCCCCCCCCCAAAAAAAAAAATAATTGCACATTTTTTTCTTTTTCTTGTATTCTTATTATTTCAAATCCCATCTGAATAGTGAAATGCAATACAGGTTATAGATTTCATTTTCTGCCCTATTTGCTCAAATCATGTTTTTATTTGGTTTTAGTCATAGTTATCTTATATTTTTCCAGCTAAGAATTGGTAATTATGAAATGATACTTAACAAAAAAAGTATTAATTAAAAAGGATTTAGACAAGTGCATTTTAAAGTTGTGGAATCTGACTGCTCATTACTACATTTATTTAAAATAATGACAACTGCATGGGGAATAATGTTTTACTATGGCATAATTAAATTTTTCATTTGCATGCCATGTATAATGGGCTAAATGATAAAAAAAAAATCACAGATGTACATGTAAGCCTCTAACCCTAGAAGACAGGACTCATCTGTTTATACTGTAATCATCACTGAATTTGGCTTCTCATTTTACATTAATGTCAGAATACATATGATGTTGCAAAACTGTGTTAGTGTGCATTTTCTTTGTATATTCTTAGCAGTGCTGCTCCCTGTAACTGTATTGTTTTTAAATGTAGTATAGTAGTTACATTTCTCAATTAATTTGTAGGTAATGGTACTGGTACAGACAGTTGCAAATAAAACTGGGGTATTGTTTCACGCCCTGGAGTTTTAAAACATTGATAGGATAAAACTGTCATGAAATGAGTACAAAATAATGTGTAGTATGTTGCATGTAACATTGTAATCCTACTTCTGTTGTGCCAAAAACATGTACTGCACATATACAGAATAATAGTTTTTGTTGCTAACAGGTCTAATCATTCATTTACCACCTACATATATGCTATTTATGACTCTTCCCTCTCATTCCTTTTATCTTCTTTGCCGTTAAAGTTCAGTTTTTATTATAAACAGCTCTTGCTTTTTATTTGTTTTGGATCATTTCAGTATTGCTGCATTTGTTTTCAGAGCACAGATGGTCAGACAGTTCTGTAATCATATTATTATTAACATTATTTAAATTTTTGTGCACTACCTTTCATTTTGTTCCTTATTTTGCATGACACTATATTTGTTCAATATCTATTTAATTACCTACTAACTGTAAAATGTTCTTGTGGATCAAAATAAGTGAGTTTTTATTCCAGGTGTTGAAAGCTGGTTTTTATTGCTCTTACTATTTGTTGTATTTAACCCGTTTTTCTCAAATACTTACTTGCACTCCATGAAGCTGACTTTTTGTGGATCAGACCTGAAACAGAACTTTGGTACTACAGTGTTCTTTTTCTGGTCATAGCCAGCCAGTTTTCTCATTGGAAATATGTGCACCTAACAGGTTTCCCCTTTTTTTGCCGCCTAGGGCACCGCTCCAGCAGGAGCACTTTTCCAGTATTTATTTATTTTTTGTAGTAAATATAAGGTTTGTTTAAAATGTGTTGAATTAATACAGGAAAAAAAGAAAACTGAAGAGTAAGACAAATTGTGACAAAAAGGAAGAAAAAGTAATCTAGATGGTGTATGTAGACAAGAATAGGGGCACTAGACAAGGATGGGGGCACTGGGTGGTGTGTGGGGGGGTGTGCTGTGCAGCCCTTTTGCCTAGGGCACCAGTTGACCAAATGCCGGCCCTGTTTCTGGTCGATGAATTTCAAATAAATAAAAGCTTACATTTTAATAAGAGTGAACATAGCAGTCTTCAGAACTAATGTTGCAGGACACTGTGGTTAGAAATATTTCATTCCAAACAATGATTATGATTCTAAGGTGTCATGTTTTGCTGGGTTTAAAAGTTACACAAAGGATTTATAAAACACTCAGTTTAATTTGTCAGAATTTACTGATAATTGTTTGTAAGTGGTTTTGTCAGTGGTAATTAATAACAAATGGAAATCAATTATTGATGCTTAGGCAACATATCTAAATAATTCATTACCGTGCTCAAGTGTGCTTTTGGGAATAGACAATAATGACAAGCTGTAAGTGCTTTTTTATTGTGAAGACATTACCTTATTACTGCATAAATACCTCTTGCAAAAATCCTTTCTTAGTACTGTTAAGCTCCATTTAACTATGGTTACTGTTGTCACTTAAAGCTTCAGTATAAAGCAAATTGGAAGCTTTTGTTCCAAATCCTGAGAATAACATTTTTTTCTTTCTTTTATTTTTTTAACCTTTTTGACGCCTTGTGCTGGAAAAAGGAGACAATGTTATCAGTTTTTAACAGTAGCCAGTTATTTCTGTTCCTTGAAATGCACATCTTTTTGTGAAGCAGACGGTTTGTTGTGGTTTATGGAATTACAGTGATGTGTAAATCAGTTTTCTCTTTGGAAATATGTGCACCTAACATGCTTCCCTTTTTGTATTGCCACTAGATAAATTTATTGAGATATGTTTTTCCAGTTTTGCAAACACTTTGTCAGACCATTTCATGAGTAATAAAATAGCTACCCTACATTTGAAGGAGTGCGATCATAGCGAGTACCTCTTAATTTTGCTTCTTTCATTGTGTTTGGTATAAATTCTGTTAACTTGTATTGTTTTGTACTAGATTCGGGTGCTCAGCAACGGGAGATGATTCACTTTTCCCTACTGTTTGACTGTGGAGTTAGTACACATGTAATGGGGTGTGAAGACAAAATCCTACACATGGGAAGGGGAACACTTGTCTCTGTCTGCACGTCCATCCAACCATCCTTTGACCGGATTAGTCCACCAGTGGCTTCTTTTCAGAGGAGACCCAAAGTGGTATTTATACTACTAGGAAAAATTTGGCCAGGGCCTCAGGGAGCTCCCGCTACTCTTTTTAATATGTGCTGTGGCATCTTTTATATCCACCTGAGGTACCACTAGATGGGACTTCGGTTTAACGTCTCATCCAAAGGATGAAACACTCAGGAGTGCACCACCACCCTTATGTTGCACTGCAGTATGAACAACCCTTTATTGTACTTTAAAGTTAAATTTCATGATTTATTAAAAAAAAAAATAGGAAATGTACCTTATAGTACTGTGCCCCAGTTTAATTTAGGTGAAGTGTAATTAACTGTATAAATGTTTGTGGGAAGATTTTCAAACCTCAATTACTTTGTGAAACATCATTTATTGTTTAGTGCCTTCAGCCAAAAGAGGATTACATTATTTTAAAATACAGAGCATATCAGTGTGTTATAGTATAGCTTTGAACCAAGCTCATGTATTTTTTATTGAGGGATATTTAAATTGCAGAGAATATTTTTGTGTGCATGCACATATCTCTCTCTCTCTCTATCTATCTAATTATGTGAGTTAGTAGTATAGTGTGGTGGCTTTTACCAGTTAGAACAGTTTGCCTGCTTTGGTTACAAACGTATGCAGATATAGTATTTAAGTAGCCTATGAGAGCTGTAACTTTGACCTGTTGCTGGCACTTTAAGTAGGATTGTTTCTGTTAACACGCATGTTATTTTAAGATACAGAGCAAACTTTTGTATTACGCCGAGCAAGTTTGCTGATGAAGCAGTTGTGAGGGGGGAAAAGAGGACTGAGGCACGAAAAAAGATTGAGGTGTATCTTACTACCTTTGAGCAGTATTAGCCACCAGAAGGGATGGAATCAAGCTGCTAGGGCCAGAATCTTTTCAGCCTAGTTAACCGGAGAACCATTGAGATCTTTCATGGACATGGGCGGGACTGATTACCAGGACTGTGATTTATAGGTAGGTACTAGGCTATCGTCCCAAGGGCCTAAGTAAGCCTAGCCAACAAGGTTCCCTGTCTTATGTGCCACCCAAGAAAGTTAATTTCCTGTGCCCCTGTTGAGCAGAGCCACAGAAGTGATCCCCTGGGTGTATTTTCTATTTCCCATGCACTCATCAGGATTTTTCTTGAAGAGTGCTAATGAGGAACTTTGCTTGACATAGATGGATAGCTTTTTCCAGAGTATAGGAAGTCTCTGGGACAGGAATCTATCCCTCCGGCATGTTCTGTTTATTGTGGTGATAGTCAAAAAGGCTTTACTGGCCATAACTGGTGTAACATCAGAGAGATGAACTCAGAAGTTTCATAATTGGATATTTTCTCAAAAAACGTTAAGGTCATTGTTGTGTAATACAACACACACTATTAATGTATGATTACATAGAGAACATTAACATAATTAGAAAAAATAAGAGAAATAACAGCATTTGACAAATTCATACTTTTTTACCCGTTGCTTTAAGGACTTTGAAATGTTGTTATAGTAGAAGGATTGTTATGCCATGAAGCCATATACAAATCTGAGCACTGTTGACCCGTATTAAAACCTGTCAGATACTGGTAAGAACCAAAAACAATGTCTGTTGACATACTTTGTTTTAAATGTGGAAAAAGGAGTCACATAGGTAGATTTTGTACTAGTGCTAAAAAAGCATGGTTAAACCCGTGAAATTCTAGGCCTGTGAAAAGTATAATTCTAGTTGTGCTGCTCTTCAAGAATGTGATAAATTATGTTTTAGAATGGTGAAATCTGTTGCTCTTTTTTGTGCAGTTACCAAGGCAGTTAAGTGTCATATCTTACTTGATTACAGAGAACTACAGAGACAGGCCATTTGATATCACTGACAAAAGTGCAATGTGTATGTAACAGGAAAGCTATTACTAACAAATCAGTGGAGGTGAAATGCATTCATGTTGATAAGCATTATCCCATTACTTAGACAAAAGTATTGATGGGCTTTGGAAAAGTAATCCACCCAGTTGCTGCTGCTGTTCCCAGTTTAATATATGACATGGTAATAGAGAAATATTTCCCCACCTTAATCAGTTATGGAGGTGATGTGAATATGTACTTCTTTTGATAAGTACCTCATCGGTATGCGGAAGGGAAACAACATGTGAAAAACTTCCCAGTTTTTCCTTGTCTAACTCAGGAAAAAGGGCTTGAAAAGTAACTACCAGACACATTAGGGTTTATGAATCCAGCAAAAGACATGCAGCTAGAAAGCCTTAAAGGTATAAAAGTTGGCTTGGAATACAGAGGAAGAGCCTAAACCAGTTAGAGACATGCCAGAATATATCTCTAACAGAGCCAGTAGGAGAAAACCTACACACTGAAATATTGCAGCCTGAAAATGTTGCAAAGCCCTGAGCTGAAATGACAAGTAAAACTGAAGAAGGGAGCACTAACTGAAAGATTGTATTATGAAGAAAAAAGTGAGAACATATGGAGGGTAAACCACTTGAGTTTTCTAAACTTTCTATAAAAATAAAACAGAGAACTCCTGAAATTGAAAATTATAAACAGTAGTTGGGTTTTAGAGTGAGAAATGCCTGATCAAAGTTCTAAATGCACTTCTGTCACTATAAGATAGAACTTTCAAATAAAGGAAGATTCTAGTTAACATTTATCTGTAAGTAAGAAAAATATAAAGCTGCAAATAAGTCCTTTTTAGAGGCAGAGCAACCCAGAGAAGGAACTTGAAAAGGTTGTATTCAGTCACTCTGAATCAAAGAGTGAGCCATGTAGACAATACAGGAAAAAGGAGAGGGTGGTGTGTGCTGAAAGATAATGCCACCTTGAACAGCATGCTAATGGTATGCCTGCTGAGCCAGAAATGGGAAAACTCTAAACAAAAAGAACAGTGTTCTATGTAACTGGTTCCTGAAGGAAAAGATTAAGAAGTGGCAAGTGCCACTACAGAATGGTATGAGTTGCCTTTTCTAGGAGAAAAGTTGGACACTGAGACAAGACCACATATCTGTGTTAAGGGAGGAGGCAATCCCTTTTACGTCAAGAGAGGTTGACATTGAAAAATCCTCAGAGTTAGCTGACCTTCAGGTAGGCTGGCTAAATTTTAAAAATGCACATTGGGAAGATGCACTTTGAGCAAAGCAAGGAAAATGTACATGGGATTATGGTGTAGAGGTTGAGCAGTATGTTCTTACTTTTTGCTTATCCTTAAGAGTTACAAAACAACTTGTTACACAAAGTAAATAAGGATAGAAATGAAGTAATATTTCAGTTACTGGTGCCATTACATTTTTGAAGTCTAGTGATGAGATTAGCCATATGCTGGGGGACATCTAGGAATGGAAATGACTAAAGCATGGATACCAGCAGTTTTACTCTTCCAGAATAATGAAATAAATCATTCAGCCAGCTTGTAAACATATTTTCATTCTGTTGTCTGTCATAGAGGTGCCATTTGAATGCATTGCAGTGCACTTCATGGGTCATTGCTAACCTTCATAAAGGAAATTTAATGTATTTTGGGTTATGCATCTAAATATCCCTGAAGCCATCACAATATATAAAACCTGTGTTACATTTATAGCCAGGATATTGCTTCATGCCCTGGAGTTTTAAGACATTGATAGGATAAAAGTAAGATGAATACAAAAATAATGTGTAGTATGATGCATGCAACATTGTAATCCGACTTGTTTTGTGCCAAAAGCCTGTACTATATTGCTTAATGCCATTTACTGAATAAGCGATTTTGTTGCTAACTGGTCTAATCATTCATTTACCGCCTACATGTATGCTATTTATGACTCTTCCCTCTCATTCCTTTTATCTTACTTCTTGTTTACCATTAAATAAGTGCCAAAAGCCTTAAATGAATTCAGTACTTTTGCGTTATTATCACAGGCCTGTTTAGGGACTACTTGATAATACCAGAGAAGCTTGAGAAAACCCATTTAAAAGCATATTATAGTGTTATACCAGCTTGTAAGACAGATTGAAGGTGGGAATGCCTTTAGTGCAAAAACACATAGAATGAGTTCTTTCAACAATGAAAAAGTTGTTGGCTAATTTTTAGGGTCCGTTGGAAGTAATAGAATGAAACAAATGAGGTAAACAACCGAATTAGATAAACAGTTAAGAAAACACCAGAACAGATCACCATATCAACGTTTTGCAACTGTGGATGGAATTACAAACTTCCCTTGCTAGCATAACAGCAGAGATTAATGAATTTGGTAATGACAGTTAAGGTGATACTATATCAAAGCTGCAAAAGGAGGGGGTTTCTGTTAAGGAACAAGGATGTATTTTTCTGTACTGTTAGTATATTGAGACTAGTCCAGGAGAAAGGGTTCACTAAAACTTAATCACATAGATGAGAAATGCAAAAGTAAATAGAAAAGATGCTTATAATGAGGATAATAGTGGAATTTAAAACTAAGTGGAACAGCCCCATAGTATTAGTTACAAAACCCAATCAAGTCATCCAATTCTGTAATTACTTTCAAAGGTTAAACAGCATTTCATTGTTTGATCATTCATATTTCCGAAGCTTGCCATTTCTAATAGAGAGACTAGGAAATGCAAGACTCTTGTCTAACGTAGGTATGATGAGAGAGTAGTGGCGAATTTCTTTAAAAATTGAGACCCAAGAGAACAGCTTTTTCTACCTTCGATAGTTTGTTTTGTTTTACCATTCCCTTTTTTGTGTTTGTAAGTAGCTACTAGGTATGCAGTCCAGCAGACCATTAACCAAACACTGCCTAGTTAACTGACTTGCTCAAGGTCACACAGTAGACAAAGGTAGAAGGATTTAAACCCTGTACATTTGGACAGGAAACAGCTCATTAATAAGTCAGATTTTTAGCCTTCTGAGCTAAATTGCCAGGCAGTTCTATGATGCCCCTGTGACTTTTCTGTGACTTATAAAATAGGTTTTAAAATCTCACAGTCTGCTTTGTACTGATTTGAGCACCAGTGCTTTTCCTAAACAAAGGCTGAGCCAGTGTATTATTACAGATTAGGTGGGGTTGTATGGTTTCCCCAATAACTATTTGAAATATTGGGACCTGCTAGTGAGAGTCCTGAAATACGGAGACTGAATGGTCAAAAAAGCAGACTTGCATATACCAAGTCCAAGATTACCATTTGCTGGAATATTCCCTTTTCTGTGAGGTATGGAGATCTTGGAGTTGGTATATATAAGTCTGGGAGTTGTAGGGGACTTGCCCCTTGCAAAATAGAAGCTTAAAGGAGAAGAGCAATATATTTTTTCATGGTCCAAGAGAAAGCCATTTTCTGCCTTCTCCCCTCGTAACTGACCAATTACTCTTTCTTCAGGTGTCAACAGGCTTCCTGACTTGGATATAGTCTGAGGCTTTGTGCTTGTATATCTGTTTATACACCTTTACACCTCTGGGCTTAGGTCATACGTTGGGCATATGGCTCTGTGGAAGATTTTGGCTTTGGTATCCTGGCTGTTCATCCAGGTTGTATGGCAGGATAACCCAACAGTTTAGAATACTGCAGCAGTGATCAGTAGGACATCATCTGTTATGGTAAGTTCTTACACAACTGTACTTTGCCCAACGTAAGCATATCTGGAATCACCAGCTGCAAACTTATTTTCCATAATAACATTTTTAATGGGGTAGGCTAGTACTCTCCTTAACCCCTGTCTTGTTCTTGGATTTATTGGGCTATTCCCACCAATAAACAGTATTGTGCAAGATGCAACTTGCAGAAAATGTGTATTCCTTTTAATTTAAACAAGTAAGTGGTGCATACTGTTAAATTATTCCTATAATTGTATATTTTTTTATGTGGAAATTAAACTAATTAAATTTTGCCTTCACTGAAGATGTTCATCATTTAATCACTGCTGCAGTAGCCATATCAATATGTGCATAGGATGTAACAGCCAGCTTTTAAAGCTTAAGGGCACCTTCCACAGGCACAGCTCAGGCAGAGCTGTATAAAATGAATAATCTGGGTGCCAAGCCCTTTAGTGCATTCCTGCCACTGAATGAGCAGTCCTCCTATGGGCTTAAAATGATCAGTAGTTGGCTAGCATTTCTCCATTGCTGGGTATATAACTTCCCTTTGGGGGAAAAAACTTTCCACAATTTATTTCATGACTGAAATAATACTTTTTTTTTCCTGTTTAATTGTTTGTATTATGCTAGGAATTTTACTTTTTTTGGACTGTTGTGACTTTTCAGTCAGTTGGACAGCTGTGGTTCTAGTTTTTCATTTAATGTAAATCTTGTTAAAAGTAATGTATATTCTAGTTTTTTGTAGGAAGATTTTATTAAACTGTGTTAAGGGGCTGGAGTAAGTCTGTGCTGTGCTTGTCATTGTGTTTTGTGTGGTGAAAACACTGTTTTTGATACTTACCTTTTACTGACTAGTACTGTCAGTTGTGTTTGGACTTCAGTCTTCCTTCTTGGCTTTACCATGGAACAGCTTACCAGTTCCTTGGTTGTTCTTTCCTCTGGCCAAAAAAGAACATTATTTCCAAACATCCTTTGCTGCTTCAGAGGGCTACTAATTTGCCTCGGCTACATATGGTTGACTCTGCTGGGGGTAATTTCCGGTTCCTCAGACCACTGTTCTTCTTTGGTTTCCTTTGGTGTAATCCCTTCAGCCACCATGGATTTGGGGGTTAGACATTTTCCCTGCGGCTGTTGGAGTGTCCTTAGAGGGCATGGGAAAACCACTCTTGTTAGTCTTGGAGGAAGGAGCAGGGGGTGCTTCTCTGCCTAGCTGGACTGAAGTGACTGTTCCCCGGGGTGATGATTCTAACAGAGGTCTGTCTATTTCTATGGAAATCCCTGTTAAAGAGAAGCAGAAAGTTAAACATTTATCTTCTGTCTGTTACTTTAGACAGGGATGGTTTGATGAACTTGGCTTAGGGCTTTTTACAGGATCTTATCCCTTCTCATTCTGGATATACTGGTAAAAGAAAAAAAGAATTCTTTATTTTCTAAAAATTGCTAGGGCGATGAGCAGCATAAATGATTGTGAGATAACGTCTGTTTTTTGCTATCCTAAGGTAATTGATTCTGAGGAGAGTATTCTTCTGACTGTCCCTTGGAAGACTTTTCTTTTCATAAAATTATATCTAGTATGAACCAGTTATTTTAGTGGGAACATAATGACATTCCAATATCTTTAAAAAAATATGATTTATTACAACTGGAGTTTCCTGAACTTACTCCTTTTCCTTTTGTCCTTCCAACTTTGGAGAATGTTTTTTATTACAGCTTGTAACATGCCTGACAGCCAACCTTCTACCCCAAGAAGGCAGATTGTAAATATTCCTGAATCTTACAAGTTTTATTTTTTCCTTTCTTTGCATTTTTGTGGCCTTAGTATTTATTTGTTACAATTGCAATGTTAAAATGTTTTATATAAAGCTTTTAGTTTATTAAAATACAATATGTAATAAAATTGTACAAGCAGTATTAAACTATAGAAAGACATGTTGAGATATTCTGAAGGGAAGATTTCTTCAGTGGTGGTCTGTCCTGTGGAAATTAGACAACATTTTTTAAAAACATTTACTGAGTTATTTTAGACATAAGTAAACATACATTTATATAAAAGAAAACAAACCATATTAACATATTTCTAGCTACAAACAGTATACATTAATTTTTTGTATAACTATCATCAATCCAAAATTACATAAATTGCTCAATTCTTGCCTTCCCTTAAATATCACGCCCTCTCCTTCAAAACATTATTCTGCATGTATTGTTCCCACAGTTTCATTTTTTCTATGTAATTTGCTGCTACCCCTTTCTAAAAATCCTACTTCTGTTTCTTTTTTTCTCTCACACAATATTCAGTACTTCAAATACAGTTGGATTAGACTTTGATTTCCATTTTCTAATAACTGCTATTTTGGCAACCACCAGAATTAAACTTAGCAAGGCCTTACTATGACTAGGAAACTCAGATCTTGTATCCCAGCTAAAAAAAAGTAATTTCCTTAGCTATGTCCATTTGCTCACCCAATGTTTTTGACAGGAATTTTTCTGTCCCATCACACGTCCAACATTTGCCATCTGTAATTCTTTGGAGCCTGCTTAAGGTATAAAAATACCTGTGCAAACACTTCCAAGCAAAATTCCTAAATCTTTTAGACTTTGCATATTTTAGGAACCATAAATATGTCCTTCCATTGTTTCCTTGAAATTGCTTATCTAATCTGTCTAACCTATTCTGATTTTTTGGTACAGCTATTGTGCACTATTTTGTATGCCCTACTAATTATCCCCTTTTAACAGCAGCTGCTGTTCTAGATTCAACTACAAAGTCTACAAAAGCAGATTTTTCACTTTGGATTCATGTATCCACTTCTTTTTCCCAATACTCTGTTTTCAGTACCTGATAAGAAAGGCAGTCTCTAGCCTGCGGTCCAAATGTCTTCTTGGCCTCATTCCATTCTGTTGCCTTTCCTTCTCTAGTTATTTGCTGTATAATTTTTTTTTCTAATCCCAGATGTGTCCCTACAGTGATTTTATTGGCAATTCCTCCTGCATCTCAGTGTTTGGTAAATGCTAATCCCTCCCAGTCTGATAAGGATGAGAAAGGCTTTGATATATATGGGGGAAAGTGTATACCTATGTCATACTTATTTTTTAGAATTCGTAATTAGCAAGATGACATGTTAAAGTTTTTGCTTACTTCATTTGAGAATGTGAGAAACATTATAGCCACTGTTCCTTCTTTGAGGAAATATGTTCTCTGAATATGCTTATTGCTTCTGTGTATCAAGTAACCAAACATTCTTTGAAATGTGCTTATGACTCAGCTGGTGTCTCTTCCAGGATAATAGCTACTGAATCTGTTATGAGAAGGTTTCATGGTTACATTCTCAAAATTTACCCAAGGATGTAAAAGCTGAAATTATGAATTCTTCTATTGATAGGGAGGTTGTTTTTGGACCATCTTCAAATGAGAACTTGGAAAAGTGTGATGAGAGGAAGAACTGATTCAAGAGATGACTCAGATTTTACAGTCTTTCTTCTCAAAATGTGTTAAAGGCTTCACACCTACCTTTGGATCTTTTTTATAAAAACAAAACAAACAGACCGAGCAAATGTCTAGCAAGCAGGCATTCAAACAAAATGTAGCAAGGAGGCTCCAAAATGAAGGAGACAGTCCAGCAAATCTGAATGACTGTTTTCAAATGAGCTCTCCCCCTCAACCCTGGCAAGCTTTTAAATCTCCCCCAAAATGTGGCTCTCCATTTCTCTCTTTGGCATCAGATAATATCAGACAAATGGGTTCTGTGGGTGATCCACTTGGGGTACAGATGCTAATCACAGTCCCTCCTTTTCAGGGGATTCCTTCATGTCTGCCAGCTCAAACCTCCTTGCTTTTTCCTGTCATTCAGAGAGTGATACAGCCAGTTCTCATTTCCCTTTTTTTATTATAGGTAAAGGATTTAACTCAAGAATATTTCTGGTACTAAAGAAATAAGCCTCACAGAGAAGATTTTTCCTTTCTTTGTGATGATCCTAAACTTCAAAATGATATCCCTTCACAACCTGTGTCCAGTTATTCCCTCTTTCAGCCTTTCAGTAATTCTAAATTCAAATGATGCTTATCATATTGCTGTAGCCTCAGATTTCAAATGTTTGTGGGGTTTTTTGTGCGTGTGTGTGTGTGTGTGTGTGTGTGTGTGTGTGTGTGTGTGTGTGTGTGTGTGTGTGTGTGTGTGTGTCTGTGTCTGTGTCTGTGTCTGAATTACGCTAGCAGTTCTCTACATTACCTTTGGGTTATCCACTGTGCCAAGGGTGTTCACAAAGTGTCTAGCTCCAGTGATAACCTATTGTAGGCCGCAAGGTGTTCACATTTTCCTTATTTAGGTGACTTGCTTATTTTCGCAGAGTCTTTTCAAAGTGTCAGGAATATCTCATTTGGGTAAGATATGATATTCACAGTCTGAGTTTCCAGGAGAACTTTCAAGTGTCTTGTTTCACTCCTTCCCACATGATTGTTTTCCTGGGATGCTTCCCAGATACCTCTATTCAAAGAGCTTCTTCTCTTCTAAAGGAAAAAGTAGAGCTACATCAAAATTTATTCCCGAGTTTTTCCACTCAGCTCAGGACTTCTTCAAAGGAATTTCTCAGAATGCTAGGATTCATGGCATCATTGATATTCATGATTTCTCTAGCCAGACTCCACGTGAGAGATTCAGTAGTACCTGAAATTTGTGTGGTCTCCAAATCAACACACCTTGACATTTCAGATTCCAGTTTTAGGATTTGTAAAAAGGGAATTGCTTTGTTGGAGAGACCAGGTGTATCTGAATCCATGTCTCCCATTTCCACTTCCAGCTCCAGCACAGATTGCCTCAGACATTTATTAAGGAGCTGTGCCTGTGGGGATAAAAGTGCAGAGTCATTGGAACAAAAAAGGTCAAAACACTGAAATATAAAAGAAATGTTGCCAGTCATAAATGCAGTCAACTCTTGCAATCATCTGAGATCCCCAGAGCATTACAGACAACACCACAATGTTGTTGGTACATAGACAGGGGGTTATAACTTACCATCTGTACAGATTAGCTATGGTAGCCTGGGATATAGTAGTTCAATACAACCTCAATCTTCAGGCATCTTACATTCCTGGAAAGCAAAACATTGTGGCAGACCAACTAAGCTGGACCAGGACAGACCCTCATAAATAGAAATTGGGATCAGGGTGTCTTCTATGATTTGATCAACTGTGAAGAACACCTCAAATATATCATTTTGCCTCTATTCAAAATTGATAAATTAAATAAATAAATGGCAAAGTTTTGCTTCAGGTTTCCTTGCAAGCAGGCCCGGAAAATGGATGCTTTCTCATTTCCATTGATGGGGATATTCTTGTATGCCTTTCCACTGAGATCCATGGGTCATTCGGAAGATTCAGAAGGACTCCTCATAGATCATTGTGGTGACTGACTCCTGGCCCAGGCAGTAATGGTTCTCCCTTCTTTTGGAAATGGCCAAGGGCAAGTTAGTACAAGCTACCTCAAAACTGGAACTACTCAAACAAGGTAGGTTATTTGATGCATTCCAACTTGAAACAACTTCAATTAACTACCCGGATAATAAAGTTTTAATACATTTTAGGCACCTTTTTTTCTGAGGATGTGCAGCAGGTATTAGAGGCAAAGATGCCTGCTACTAAGAAATCATATAGTAGTAAATGGATGAGATTTTCTAAATTGTGCCAAAATAAGAACCAAGACCATTTTAAGGCTAGTATTTCTCCAGTTCTACAGTATTTGTGAGTTATCCTCTGGCCTTTCTTACTTTTTTATCAAGGTTCATTTTTTGGTCATTTCAGCATGTCTGCTCGTTGATTCCCCTCTTTTCTGTGCATTTCTGTATCCACATGTTTATGAAAGAGATTCTGCATACTCACACTCTAGAAAAACAGGTGGCCTCTCCATGGGATCTTTTTTTTTGTTGTTGTTTTGGAAGAATTAAAATGTGCTCCATTTGATCAAGCTCATCAGGCTGATTTGAAGTCATGGAAAACAAATTTTCTGATTGCTCTAACTTCTGCAAGAAGAGTTTGAGTTGCAAGCGCTCATGAGCTTCTCTTCTCTTATGTTAAACATCATCATCCAGCCTCTTTCAGTGACTACTGCCTTGTCCATTATTCCATCCATCAGTCATATGTAAATATGCCTCCAAATATCATATTTTTTTAATAGATCACAACCTAACATTAACAAACATAAATATACCCTCTCCAACCAATCTTATATTCAATTGACCGTAACACTGCTGGAGAACTACTCACCTCTGTAGTGGCTGACCTACAAAATTCCTACTTTCCAGTACTCCAAAGACTGTACAAACCAGAAACTAATAACTGGTTAAGCTATGAGCTTAAAAGTCTTTAACAACTCGGAAACAAGGCATAGTGTTCTTGGAAAGCCCTTCCTGCTACCATATATAGACAATGCTACACCCAGCTTAGTCAACTTTGTCAAGCAAGCAAGAAATCCTCCATCATAAAAGTTACCTTATGAAATCACACCAAACTTCACTAATAAAATCACCCAAAAACTTCTTGAAAGATGTCAGCCATTTTACTGGATGGAATAACCTTCCCTTTGAATTCCACATCCTCTCAACTTTACTGCCTCTGATTTCCTTTCTCATTTCAGCAACCTTCCCATCCCTTACTCCAGCTAATTTCAAACTGCCTGTACCACTCCCACTAACTTTCTACTTTCCTCCCAGCTGTTTAAACGTAAAAATCAAACCTTCCCCCATACATCCATTCATTCAACTTCAGAATTTTTAACATCCAAGGACATCCAACCACTACTCAAACAGATTAAACTTGATAGTCTCTACAATGCATCTGTCACTGCAAAGACAACATCAAAACCTCATTGAAGCGCATCTACAACCTGTGTATTTCACATAATAATAAGCCTACTATATGAAAAACTGCCATTGTAAAACCTCTCCCAAAGAAATCCAACCCCTTAAATCCCCAAGACTTCTAGCCCATTTCTGTCCACTCTACCCTAGGAAATATTCTAGAAAAATTGCTTTACTTACAATTCATACACTACAGCAACTAATACCACCTTCTCTCTCAAAAACAGCATAGCTTTTGCTACGGTCACAGTATAGCCACAGCTACCTTGGCGCTCTGTGAAAACATTCTCCTTGAAATGGACAAAGACTTAATTAAAGGAACCATTTTTATTTACCTTAGCATAGCCCTTGATTTTGTCTCTCTCTCTCAATACTCCTAGACCATTTCACTGAAACAGGCATTACTGATGATACACTGCCCTGGTTTGGGGTTGGTATAGTGGTTAAAGTATTTATATCACAGACACAAGGTTCAGAGTTTGGTTCTCACCTTTGAAAGGGAAATTGGTTAGGCTTAAAATGGCCCACAAGGGTAGCTAGCTTAGTACTTAGCTGTGAAAAGAAACTACCACTCTAACCACCACTTGTTAGAAAATTTAAATTATTAACCTCTCGATCAGTCCCTCTGCAGAAAGGCATTCTCCAAAGATTTATTCTGGCACCTCTGCTGTTTTCTATCTACATTAACAAACTAATTTTTGACTTGCCCCATCTTCCTCTCCTAATTTATGCTGATGACATAGTTCTTTTCCACACCAACCATTCTCTTTCCTCTTGAACTCAGTGATAAACAATTATTGTGTAACTCCTCTAAAATAAAAACAATGCTTTTTGGTACTAGGCAAAAGTTCACTTCTGTCTTAAGACCTCTACGAATCCTCGATTATCTGAAAACGCTATTGAAAATGTCACTTCATTCAAATGCCTAGGGATTTGGTTGAACCTGTTCCTAAATTTCCATTGGATTACAGATGCAAAAAGTCAACTCTCTCCTATTCTGGGCTAATTGGATCTCAGTTTTTTCTTTCCAGATCCTGTATAAATGTCACCATTAAAGGTATCTGGTGCAGCTGCACCCTCTAAAAGAAATGTCTCCACCGTTCAAACCATCTGAAATGCAATTTGCAGATTCATCACTCTCATTTTCTCTCTCTTTCTCTCCCTCCAAGAAATGAACACCACTGCAAACCCATTGAAAAAACTATCTGTGAAACAATGTACTGACTTTATACTTTCCTTTCAGCTGCTTAAACTTATCAAGAATGAGGCCCATTTCTCCCCATCCCAGACTATTAAGAGACATGTTAACATACATCCTTAGAAATTTTAACCACTCTAGTTTTCTCCACCAAACCCCCCAAACTAGGCTTCATTGCACAGACCATGCTTTCTCAGTCCTTTTTCACAAACTGTAGGAATCATTCCCTTTTTTCTTAACGATCATTCCTCTTATACCCCATTTTCCAATCAGGACTAAAAGCACATTACAAGACGCCAAGAAGATGCAACTGCTGACTCCCTCTGTGGCCATATACTGTAATCCCTTCCTACCCTACATCCTTCTACATAGCTTGCTCTGACTCTTACTTTCCTTCGTGATTATTTCAACATGCTGACTCAGATATCCACTATATATACAATGCATGTAGATATTGTGCTATGTCAGTCAGTCTGTATATAATGTTGTGTATCTATTGTTTTTATACCCTGAAGCCAACTGTGATATTCACATTGTATATAATACATCCATATATTGTATTTTGTCTTTCACTTTGTGTGTAATGTCATGTATCTGTTCTGTTTACCCTGCGCTGAAACTGAAATAGATCCAGTGAGATCAGTGCTCGTCTCCTGTTAACAAATTCAAAATAAAATAAATAAATGAGTCAATCTTCTCTAACTTTTCACAAAGATAGTTTCTTTGAAAACTAATCATTCATTTATGCTTAGTGATATCCAAGTTTACTTTGAGACAAAGTATCTTTCTCCCTGTCTTCTTTCCAAAACCTAAAACGAGGAAAAAGAGATTATTTATTCTCTGGATTCTACAAACAACTTTGATACTACATTGATAGAACTAAAAACTTCTGAAATTCTGATCAGTTAATTTCATGTGAAGGTAAGAAAAAAGGGCAACCTGTGTTGAAGCTGACTCTTTTCAAATGGTTGTCCTGTGCTTTCTTTTTTGTTACTCCCACCATATCACGTCAGTTTCAGATAGGGTCAAGGCATATTCTACTAGGCCCTTGACTTCATCAGTGGATTTTTGGAAAGGGTTGGACTCTAGAAGTATTGTAGAGATTGCAGCTTTGTCCCTTCTGCATACTTTTACAAAGGACTACAGACTAGATGACTTTTCCAGGTCTCAAGCAGGCTTTGCTAGGACTGTTCCCCAGGTGCTCCTGGACCCTCACCCTTCCTTCTTCCAGGTCTTATAAGCTATATAGTAGTGTACCCTTATAGCTAAGACTACTGCACAGTAATCAAATGAAGAAAATTAGTGCAGTTCTGTAAGTTAACTTACAATAACAGTAGAAGTTTGAATGATCACTGCTGCTATAGCTGCTCTCTCCCTCCATTCCCCCTATTTTTGTATGTTGTTTGTTGCCAGGGTGTGGACGTTCATTTTTATTTACCTAGTGTTATCCTTTTTCAGGGCTGTAGCTTCCCTCTATCTGTTGGCCTGAAAGCTCTGAGATTGGTGATCAGACCATTGATTTTTTGCAGCTCTACTCAAGCTATCAATGGTCTGGGTGCATGGAAAGTGCCCTTAAGCTTTTGAAGCTGCCCAGCTGTTATAACCTATGTAGCTACTTCTACTGCAGCAGTGATCATTTGAACATCTGCTGTTATGCTAAGTTTATTTAGTCAACTGCACTTTATTCGATAGATTGACAAGTAGTTAGCCAATCCCATGAGCACGATGTGTGTTACTAGAGATAAATTTCTTACTTATGTTGTTAGTAGCATGGTCCAGCTTTCTTAACATTTGGCTTCAGTATGACTTGAACTTCTGCTCCGTTTTTGCTCGGCTCTTACATTTATAAAAGTGGTCTTATTTAAATTAATATGGAAGACCCTCAAGATTTATACTCCAAATGTTAATTATGTTTTCAATATCAAATCTACAATCTTTTTCTTTATCTGTTTTACAGAACAAGGTGGTTATGGCACGTATAATGCTGCTGTCAGACACAGTAGTTGGCCTTGAATCATTTGTTGGCTCTAAGCTTGAAACCAGTCCGCTGTACAAGGACTATCATGGTAAGCCTTTTGGTGCTGTAAAGGTCTATTTGAAGTAATACTTTGTAAACATAGCAGTTAGTAGCCAGGCAGTTAGTGTTCTGACAGAGATTTTTCACTTGATATTTTTTATAGTCACAGTCTATATTTTGAATGTATTCATGTTCTTTCTTGATATTGGATGATCAATTTATTTTCCCTTTGGAAGCATCATATTGAGGCCACAAAGGAAATAGTTACCTCTCAAGTGTACATCATTATGAGGAATGTTATTCAATTTGAGTCTTAAGTCCATGCTCCTCACAGTTCGCATCAAAATGGTCTGTCACATATTCAATGTTAAGATTTTTTTAATTGATATCTATGGTAAATAGTACTGAATTATATCAACTCATTAAAAGAGCTTTTTTTATAATTATAACACATTTTAGACATCCTGTGAGTTCCTAGTTGAAGTTCTTGGTATGGTGCTAGTAGGTTTTCCACATTTTGTATATGGAAGATTAAGAGCTAAGAGTTCCCTGTATATTGTCAAACTGTATTGTCAAGGTGTTGTGCATTCAGATGAGATTCGCAGCAGGAAGAGTTTGTCAGTTCTTATGCTAGACTGTTGCAGTCATTTTGATTAGTTGGCTGAAGCTGATATGGGTTGGGTATTTCATTAATGGTTAATTGTCAAAATTAGTATTTTATATCATGAAATTTAAACTGCACATTCAGCAGCAAATCCTTGTGCAGCTTTAATGTTTTTTTATTCTTTTGTTAACCCAGTAAACCCGTTGGGCAAAAGCTTGTTTTCAGGGGCAGCCGTCGAACACCATTTGGTTAAGTGACTTGATCAGAGCTGCATATTATGCAAATAGAGGTTGAGAAAATCAAGCCCTGGAAGACAGGATGAAACTCAAAAGAAGCTCAAAACCTTTATATTGTGCAATAAACTGCCTGAACAACATGCTTTGCAAAACCTGTACGAGATGTCATCCACCCTCAGCAACATGCAGCGTATACACACACACACACACACACACACACACACACACACACACACACACACACACACACACACACACACACACAGAGTCAGCAGATACAGCTTCTAGCAGCACATTTTGTTCTTTTCTTGTCTGCTTTAATTCCATGGAGAACTTATGAAGCTAAATATAAATTCATGCTTTTGTAAACTCCGTTTTGCCTCACAGAATTTCTATAGAAATTGACTTCTTCAGCAGGTAAAAAGGTTAACATACACTAGTGAGTAACAAACCTAATATTTGTTTTAGAATAGCACAGATGCACATTTTTTGCTGGCTGCTATTGTGCAACTTCAGTGGAAAACAAAGTTTAACCATTGTCTGAACCATACAGTAGATTTTATGATGTACTGTAGAGTTCACACTTAACAACATTGTTTTAATCTGAATTTAAACTAGTTGTATATTAATTGTTTGGTTTTGAAAAAGAATTGTAGTCATTAACTGTGTCTAATCATATGATGGTTATATGCATTTATTCCAGATTGTATCCTTATGCAACCTAAAAATTATTCATTCTTAAAAGAAAAAATTATGTTATTTTCATTCCTGGCTATGTTTTTTTTTAAATATTTACAAGTATAACAAATGCCATGTTATTGAGTAATGTAAATTTGATAGCAGTAAAAGGTACAGCCAGTTAATTGCTTAGGTTGTATATTTTTACTGCACTATCTCTGTCTTTGTATCTGTAGCCACTCGGATATATATACCGAAATAGCTATAATAACTTCCATATACATGTACAAACATACACATACACTCGGTATGAAAGATGAACCACACTTGACTAAAGCAGTATTTCTTTCAAGAGGTGATGTGTTTTCAGAGTTGAAAGCAAAGCTGAAAAGTCAGTGTGATAGCATTGCCTGGGAGGCAAGCAATATCCTTCATGCGGTTCACTGTCCACCATTTTTTTTTTGCAGGTATATATTATAATTAGTCATCTTTATTTATGTAAACAGCAAATCCTGTCCTGGATAAGGTCAAAATCATGAAACTACTCTGGTGAAGAAATGTATCAATTGCAGTTAATTTTTCAGCGTTACACTGATAAGTTTAGATTTGGTAGTTAATTGCTCTGAGTGTGCTGATTCGTAGCAACTTTCTGATAGTAAGAAGGAAGCAGTTGTAGCTGATGCAGAAACTGGTTTGTGTGTTGCTCCTGCACTTCTTTGACATTAGTGCTTTTAGCATTTCATGATGACTTGTGCATTTACACTTTGTAACGTCTAGATTTTTATGGGTAACATTAAAACAATTCACTACTTATCTGTCAAAGTGGCACTTTTTTATCCGTCTAATACATGGGAATCTACATGTATCTGTGCATATATTTATCCAGCTAGCTATGTTTATAAGAGGTAGCACACACACCTTTGGTGCTGGAAGAAAAGAAGACTGTGTGTTCTATTCCCATAATAGGTAGTTGTTTTTTTTTCAGGTGGCACACTTGCCTTTAGTGCTAGATGATCACAAGGCTGTGTGGATTCTGTTCCCACACAAGATAATTAGATTGATTTCTCCCCGAGACTGCATAGTGGCATAGGTGAGGGGGGGGTGCTGCCCTTTACATGAGATATTAAACTGAGATTGAGACCTCATTTGCCTGAGTTGGGGGAAGATGAGAAGGATGTAAAAGATCCCATGACACATCGAAAAAAGAGTAGAGGAAGTTCCCCATTGCCCTAGTCAAATTTCCCCTAGTCAGAATGGAATACCACCTTGTGTTTCCCCGTGAAGAGAGGCCATTGGCCTAGTGGGATTAACCTGGTCAATAAAGTGTAAATTATATATATATATATGTGTATATGTCTTTCTCTCAGTGTGTGTGTGTGTGTGTGTGTGTGTGTGTGTGTGTGTGTGTGTGTTTCTATATACATATATACATATGTGTGTGTGTGTGTATGTATATATATATATATATATATATATATATATATATATATATATATATATATATATTTACACACACCCTTTATATTTTACTTTGGTTAGTAGTGCAACTTAAATTTGTTAAATTCAGAATGACTGCAGAAAGTCAAATTAGTACATCAAAGCTTCAGACTCTGTTTCTTTCACTTGTGTAGAAGCTTATGGATGTGTGTTATTGTTTGTAAATAGTAGGTCAGGGTTTGTCAAACCTTTTAAGCAGAGTATCAACATAATGACTTCTGCCTTTGCAAGATATTTAAATGCCAGGCAGACAAGTGAGATAGGGAAGAATGTTGTGATATGCATATATGTTTAGTATACACATTGGATGTTTGATTGTCACGTTCGAATATTTTTGTTATAAGCAATTCTTCAGCTGTTTTTTGAAGCTGTTCTCCCTTGGCCGCTGCTGAATAAGGGGCCTTGTTCTTGGCTAAGTTGGCCTTGCTAAGTTAACGAATAAGATTATTAATTAAAAAAAATAATATATATCTGTTATTAATTGTAGTCAATAAATGTGCTCATGTATGCACAAAATCCTTTAAGAAGAATTGAAAAGGAAAGGAAAAAAGTAAGGCTATGATGCTACTAATCAAGATATTCCACTTCCTTGGTTAACCAAGCAGAGAATGCTTGAATGCCACTCTTGGGCACCAGTCCCAGGGCTTGAATACCTTGTAGTAAGATTCTTTCTCTTTTACTTTAAGCTGAGAGGACTTTACCTTCATTAAAAAAAAAAAAATATATATATATATATATATATATATATATATATATATATATATATATATATACCTAGAGAATGAGGAATGAAACCTTAAAAGTGAACTGAAGCTGATTAAGTAACACAATAACCAGAAGCACTATAAAACAACACTGCCTAGTACCTCTTTTCACCAATTTTATTTTACATCATACATAATGGCCTGAGCATCTACTATTTTACTGCAGTGTCTGGACCTTCCTTGAAAATGTTACACTTGCTAATATATTTCTTGATTGTGACCCTTTGCCCAGCATGGAGCCACTTGTATTGGTCTTCAACAAAGAAAGAAGAGAAATTTTAAGATGGGTACTGAAATGGGTAGATGAGCCGTCAGAAAATAGAAAATGTAGTCAACTCTTTTTTTTCCCACTGAATTGAAGGTATTTTAATATGAAGCATGCCTTTTACTGCAAAAACAAAAAACAAACAAAAAAATACATAAGTGTGTTTGTATATATGTATGTATATATATATATATATGTATACATATATATTATGGTTTACTATCAAAATCATGAGTGTAGGTTTGGCGAATATGGAATGTCGAATAACAGTTGGTTGACTTCTGCGTTGGCACTCTACATATGTTCGAGTCCCAGGTTCAGCGAATGCACAGTGCATTTGCACTTATGTGGTCGACCTTAGGACTAGAGATCACAGTGCAATGCGGATGGGGAAATTTACCCTTTTCCCCAGTGTAGTGCAATCTCTGAGATGAAATATAGAATTTACTGGGGATGTGTGGGGGCTTGCCCCCCTGCAAAAACAGGCACTTCTGTGTTGTGCAGTGCGTATGTACTGCTAAAAACTACAATATCCGTTGCTGTTCTGAAAGATGCAGGGGAAGGCATATGTCGAATAATGCTGAACTCGAATAATCTGCATTAAAAATCGACATACTGCCTTTCTTCCTCTGCATTTTTCCGTGTTGTAATTCATGCGAATGGACAGAATTTGTTCCGTCATTCGCTATTTTGATAGTAAACTTATATATATATATATATATATATATATATATATATATGTATATATATGTATATATATATATATATATATATGTGTGTGTGTGTGTGTGTGTGTGTGTGTGTGGGTTCACATACACCCCCCCCCCCACCATGATCAGATGCAAAAAAACTATCGATACCTACAAATATGTGTGTATTTGTATGTGTACACAGAGTGAGACAGACATGTAGGCAAGCCTGAGAGTTTTGAAAAAGAGCAAAGTCAGAGATGAGCTAAGGGTCTGGTTTGACTTTTAGTGCTCGCTAGCAGCCAAACTGGAGCTCGTAAGAGGAGACTAAAATAGCTGCACTGACCTCTGAATATTTACCCAAATTTATGATTGCATACTTTTGCATATAAGAAACTAGCTTCTTGATGATCATTTACTTTTGCACAAAGCTCACTTACCTTTCTTCCAGAAATAGGTAGCCACTTTCTGTGTATGCTTCACTTGCCTGACTGTGAAGAAAACGAAATATAGTAATTGTGTATATGTCAATGATCATTGAGTGGTGTTCCTATAAATGCCCCGTGTTTTCACATACAGCATGAGTCCACGTAAAGTATACCTACCTTCTCTCTACCACTGATGTTAGCTTGTGGTGAGGGTGAACAATAGCCACTCTTAACCATTTATCTCAATAAGCAGGGATAAAGCCACAAGGGAATGGGGGAAAATGCCCAAAATAAGTCAGGGACAGGGTTTAAGTTTTGCTCTGATATACATAGAAAGCTGCTGGAATGAGACATTAGACTACAGTTTCTGAAGGATATGAAGTCTGAAATACAAATATCTATTTATCTATCATGTAATGATAACCATCCTCAAAAATGTAACAAAAATACTTGGATTACGGCAAGCTGTCCAAACAGGTCCAAAACAAAAAAAATCAAGCTGTTGCAACCATGTATAAAACTTTGAAAGCTTTTAATTCCACACAGGTTAAGTGCTTTCTTCCCTGAAAGTGGGACTTCTTCAGAACAAATCCAACAATTCATAACAAATAAATACACATAAAGAAATCATGTGACTACAAAATTAAATATCAGTTAAAAACAAAGTAAAACCTTTTCAAAATACTTAAAGGTAGATACACTGTACAATCATCATACATTATCAAAATATAAACTTTATAAATCTAATGCTCTAGTTTTTAAAATAGGGACTACAGAAATCTGTTCATTCAGACCAGGTGGTACAGTTGCATTTAGTTTTAATTGCCAAAAGACTTCATGTCTCTCAATTTGCAACTCCCACCAACCTCCCCTACTATCCTTAGGGACAATTTCCAAAATACCGAACTTGAATTTCTGAAAATCAATGCAAGTCAAAGTATGTTTGCAGAGTGCATTGTTTATAATCCCCTTTAAAGTTGCATATTGGTACTCATACATCCTCCTCCTCAGTTGTCTCTCAGTTTTCCCTACATAGAAAAACTGACACTGGTCACATACTGCGATGTAAATCACACCTTTAGTCACACAATTACCATTTCTTAAAAAGATTCTAAATGGAAAATTATGAAAATTCAAGGTTGGAACTTCTAATACGTATGGGCATTGGTGGCAATTAACACATTTGGTCGTTCCCTTACTAATCAAAGTGACTGGAGGGATAGGATGTTTAAATAAGAATTTAAAATTCTTCCCTGTCTTAAAAAACAAAATGTGGCCATTCTCCTAGTTAGCAGACAACTCTGGATGTGCTTTAAATATCACCCAGTTACTGAAAAATATCCCCTTAACTTCCCTAAAATCACCACTATAGGGGAGCACCATACTGTTGATGAAATCTTTACCCAAATTTGTCACCTGTGTTTCAGGGGTCCTTTCTAATATATTCCCCAACTGAGGTTTATATCTTGTACCCCATCCGTATGAAATTTCCATGGAAACCTCCTGAATCAAATCTATGGGGTAACTCCTCGCGGAGAACATCAACCGATTTTCTCAATTTCTTTCTTTAAAATCGAAAAATCTGAGCACATCCTGGCCGCATGGACCATTTGTCCCTTCACAATATTCCTTTTAATGTGAAATGGGTGACACCTCCGAAAGTCAGGATAACTGTTGGAGAATGTCTCTATTTTGAAAATCTTTGACGCAACCCCTCCCCATTTTCTCATCTTTAAATAAAGTCACGTCTAAGTAGTCTGTACTAATATTCAAATGTGTTCCAGTGAATTTAAAAAAGGATGAAGTATTGTTTAAAAATTCCAGAAACAAATCTTGTGGTCCCTCTTTCCATAAAATAAAAATATCAACAAGGTATCGGAAGTAACACCACCATTTCTCTCTATACTCTGAACTAAATAGGTTTCTAACTGTAATTCTTAAGGATGTACCAGAAAATAGAAAAATGAGGGATGGGGAATATATGAGACAAAATCAGGGACGTTTCACAGAACTAGGGATGGTTGAGAGGCATGAAGGAGCATGTAATCCATTAAAAAATGAGCAGATCACCAACTCTGCTGGTGTGCTTTGTTGCTTCTCTGGTACTGCTCCTAGTGCACTTTCAGCTAACCACAGTACTTATCTGATTTGACTAGACATATTTGGTCTGGTCAAGAAAAAAAAAAAACAGAACGGAAAAAGCTTGTCAGAATCTGAGCTGGAGCATGTACTCGAGTTTGAGCTTGGATCAAGTCTGCTCTGCCTCTCTCACACCCTAGTGTGTGGGTGTGTATATATGTATATACATATTCATACATGTATGTGTGTGTGTGTGTGTGTGTGTGTGTGTGTGTGTATATATATATATATATATATATTGTGTGTGTGTTTGTGTGTGTGTATCATGTATATTGTATGTTTATACACGCACACACATATATACCTCTTTGACAAATATACAGTGATAATGTTACTGGCATTCAAAAGTGGCATGTCAGTTACCATCAAAATAGAAACGGATGACTTCTAATGCAGTTTTGTAGGGAGATTCATTCCCCCAGACCCCGATAAACATTACATTTATATATTTATTTGTAAACAAACACACATAAACACACACATTTATGATAAGGGCTTACTACAGATGCTTTAGTCTCAAGCACTTGAAAACCACTGCCTCGAATCCAGTGACTCAAGGGGCTTGCAGCTTGGGTAGGCTGCTATTCATGCTTGAACTCGAATATATATTTGGAGAGGTAGGAGGGGGGTTTAGGATTAGGGAGTTGGACTGGGAGGGCTTTAGGACTAGGGAGCATGAATGGAGTTTTAGAATTAGTAAGCAGTTGGGGGATTTAGGTTTAAATGGGGGGGGGGGTGGAGTTTTAGGGTTAGGGAATGATCAGGGGAGTTTAGGTTTATGGAGGATGGTTGGAGCATTAGGTCTGGGAAGTGATTGGGGATTTTAGGGTTGGGAGAGTGGAGGTTTAGGGTAAGGTACTGAGGAGTCGGGCTGGGAACTGGGTGGGAGTTTTAGGTTAAAGGTTTAGGTTCTGGCGAGTCTGGTAGATGTTCATCGTGTTTCACTGTTGCAGTCATTACAATTGGGTTATCCTGCTGACAGGCTACCCGCACTCGGCCCGAGTTCCAAAGTCTAGGTCCGGCGTCGGTTGCTGTCGCCTCCTCCCTGACATCAGTGTGCTAGGGATATAAAAGATGCAGCCGACACCATTTCCTTCAGTCTTTCTTGCCGCGTGGTGCCCGAAGCAAAAGCAGTTCGCAAGTGCCAGTCGGCCGACTCCTGAGATTTTCAAATTCGAATTTCAGATCCAAAGTCTTCATTAAAGCTAAGTACCCCATTGGGGAAACTTTTTTCTTGCTCCAGACCGATGCCAGAAAAAGTTAATAATTGTATTTCTTGTGGGAAGCAAATACCTCATAAAGATTTTCATTCTTACTGTATTCCTTGCCTAGGCCCTGACCACGACGTTGCCGACTACCGGAGTTTATAAAAAACGCAAAGAAAAAGAAAAGGACAGCCATCTGAAATCCAAAACCGACAACGAGGCTTCCGCTAAGCCTATCGCCGGTTCTCAGTGAGGCGCTTTCGCAGCCCCTAACGCCCGCAACCTCAGAGCCACAAGCCGATTCCGACTCCCACATGGAGCTGACTAGGCCGCTGGAAACTCAAGGTATTGGACACTCGGAAACTATTCCCTCAGATGGGTCTGGAGCCGCTGAGTAGGCATCGGCTTCTGAGGGTATTTTCAGGCCTACACAGTTATATGTGAAATCAAGTTCAGCTTCAGAGTCAAAGACTAAAACAGCTCTAAAGACAAAGAAACAAGTACAGCATTCTCCTGGACAGGCCACCATGCCTAAAAAAACATATGCTTAAAATGGCCGAAGACCTAATTACTTTGATCAGGGGTTCCCATCCCCCTCCTGATAAGAGGCCTAGGCAAGAGATAGAATATGAATCTTCAGATCAGGTTTCCATTTCCTCTGATTCCTCTTCTGAACAGGGATATTCTCTCCCTCCCTATGAGGATTCTGATGCTGAAGAATCTATCCCTTCAGCCTCTCCTCCTGAGGATTATTCTTTTGGGGAGACCCTGCATACTATGAGGGAGCATTTCCATTTGGAGAGCCAAGATTACTCAGAATCCAAGAAAAGGCTCAGAGACTTCCTTTTATTACAGCAGCACAGGCCCCTTGCTATTCCTCCTGTTTTAGACATTGTAGATGATGTATTTTTAGAGTCCGGTCTGTCTCCTGACTCTTTACCACCAGCTCCTGTTAAGCCAGACAGATACTACAGGGTTCCTAATTCACATAAATTTCTTTATAAAAACCCTGCTGCTGACCCAGAAACTATCTCCCAGGATCCCAAAGGGGTCAAGGCGTCCACTGCAAAAAACCCTATCCCCTCTGATAGGGATTCTAGGGCCCTGGACAGATGGGGGAAAAAGATTTATACTTCTGCTACCTTGGCTGTAAGAGCTTTAAATTGCCAGTTTCATATGCTTAAATATCAGCAATATCTTATGTCACTGCTTAAACAGAAAATGTTGACAAATTCAGAATGTGCAGAAAACAAAGAAATGCAGGATTTGTTGCATGCAGCTGAACAAGTGGGAAAGCATACTTTGCAATGTGGTTTTGATTCCCTAGAGGTCTCCTGTAGGGCCGCTGATGTTCATCGTGTTACACTGCTGCGGTCATTACACTTCGGTTATCCTGCCATCAGGTGGTTCCCCAGTCGGCCTAAGTTCCAAAGTCTTGGTCCGGCATTGGTTGCTGTCGCCTCCTCCATGACGTCAGTGTGACAGGGGTATATAAGATGCATCCAACGCCATTTTCTTCAGTCTTTCTTGCCGCGTGGTGCCCGAAGCAAAAGCAGTTCTCAAGTGCCTGTTGGCCGACTCCTGAGATTTTCATTCCGAATCCAGAACCGAAGTCTTCTACAAAGCTAAGTACCCCGTTGGGGAAACTTTTTCTTGCCTCAGACCGATGTCAGTAAAAGTTAATAACTGTATTAGTTGTGGAAAGCAAATACCTCATAAGGATTTCCATTCTTATTGTATCCCATGCCTAGGCCCAGACCACGATGTCACTGGTTGTCGGTTTTGTGCTAGGTTTAACAAGCGCACTATTAAATGGTTTGATTTTGCCCGACATTATTTTGGCAGAAAATTCAATTACACCATGCCGTCGGAACTTCCGACGACCGGGATACATAAAAAGTGCAAAGACAAGGATAGGCATCCGAGGCCCAAAACTGACGACGAAGCCTCTTCTAGGTCAGTCGCCGGTTCTCCGGTTTTCAGTGAGGTGCCTTCGCAGCCCCTGACGACCGCATCTTTAGAACCACAGGCCACCTCTGACTCCCACGTGGAGATGGTTGTCCTTTGGATGTACAAGATTTCCAGCCTACCGAAACTAACCCTTCAGAGGGATCCGGAGTAGCTGAACAAACCCGCAGCTTCAGAGGGTGTTTTCAGACCTACTCAGTTAAGCATTAAATCTTCTGCTAAGTCTAAACCTCCTTTAAAAACAAAGAAACAAATACAGCATTCTCCAGGACAGGCCTCCATGCCTAAGAAACAAATGCTCAAAATGGCCGGAGACCTAATCACTCTGATCAGGGGGTCCCATCCCCCTCTTGATAAAAGGCCTAGACAGGATGCAGACTATGACTCATCCGACCAGGTATCCATCTCTTCAGATTCATCCTCAGACCCAGGATACTCTTTACCCCCTTATGAGGATTCTGATGCTGAGGAATCAATTCCATCAGCCTCTCTGCCTGAGGACTACTCCTTTGGGGAAACCTTACATACCATGAGGGAGCATTTCCATTGGGAAGGCCAGGATTACTCATAATCCAAGAAAAGACTTCCTTTTATTACCTCAACACAGACCCCTTGCTATTCCGCCAGTGTTAGATATTGTGGATGATGTGTATACTGTATCCAGCTTAAATCCTGATTCTTTACCTCCAGCCCCAGTTAAGCCTGACAGATACTACAGAGTCCCTGACTCACAACAAATTTCTTTATAAAAGACCTGCTGCTGACTCTGAAACTATTTCTCAGGAATCCAAAGGGGTTAAGGCCTCATCAGCAAAGAATCCAGTCCCCTCTGACAGAGATTCCAGAGCATTAGACAGATGGGGGAAGAAAGTATATACGTCTGCAACTTTAGCAATGAGGGCCTTAAATTGCCAGCTTCACATGCTAAAATATCAACAATTTTTGATGTCTCAGTTGAAACAAAAAATGCTTCCAGATTCAGATCCTCCTAATTTTAAGGAAATGCAGGATTTATTGCATGCATCTGAACAAGTGGGAAAACATATTTTGCAATGTGGTTTTGATTCTTTAGAGGCCTCCTGTAGAGCAGCAGTTACAGGTTCTGTCATTAGAAGACATGCTTGGTTAAAAGAACATACGTTACCAGATCATGTTAAAGCAAAACTATTGGATGCACCTTTGCAGCAGGATGTGTTATTTGGAGTTAAGGCAGAAGAGGTATTAAAGAAAATGGAGGATAAGGCAAAATCTATGCAAACGGTGGAGGATTTCTTACAGGTTCAGCCTCCTTGATTTAGCAGAAATTGGCCAACAAAGAATTGGTCCTTTCCAGTTACAGACAGACCTCAAAGGGGCAGATACAGATGTCCAAGGGATAGAGGTCAACCACAAGGTCCTTACAGGCCTCGACAATGGGGTGCATCAGGCCAGAAAGAAGGGGAAGACAGGCCCCAACCATATAAAAAACAGCCCCAATGACTTCCCACTACAACTGCCAAACAGCTCTCTCTTGGCAGCCCCCTTGGGAGGAAAACACTTTTCTATCACAATTGGCATATGATCACCAAAGACAAATGGGTTCTCAACATTGTATCTCAAGGTTACAGGTCCCACTTTCACACTCTGCCAAGGTTAAAAGGAATGCCAAATCTGTCACCAAATCAATGGGCAGAGGCTCAAAAACAAATTACAGCACTCATGGACATGAGAGCTATTCAAAAGGTACCACCACAGGAGCAAGGACAAGGATTTTACTCAAGACTCTTTCTGGTTCCCAGAAAGGACAAAGCCTGGAGGCCCATTCTGGATCTTTCTTCTCTAAACACTTACCTGGATGTTCCGAAATTCAAAATGTTGACACTACAGCAGCTTCTTCCCATGCTGGGCAAGAAAGCTTGGCTCGTAACCTTGGACCTCAAGGAGGCATACCTGCATGTCCCTATCAGACAAAACTGCAGAAGATACCACAGATTCATAGCTGGTTCAATGCACTACCAATTCTCTGCACTGCCCTTTGGCTTATCTACTGTGCCCAGGGTCTTCACAAACTGCCTGGCACCAGTAATTGCATTTTGCAGACAGAAAGGAATTCAAATTTATCCGTACCTGGACGACTGCCTGATTCAAGCAGAGAGCAAGGACATTCTTCTAAAGCATCTGGCATTTGAAAAAAAGTTATTAAGTTGCCTAGGGTACACAGTAAACGAAAAGAAATCAAAACTAGTGCCCTCACAAGAGATAATATTCCTGGGTGCCAGCGTGAATACAATGGCCCAGATGGCTTATCTCACGCCAGACAAGCAAGGACAACTGACTCAATATTTTCAATTGATGGCAACAAGAACCCAACTTCCTGCAAGAAAAATTCTGCAGGCCTTGGGTTACATGGCATCTTGCATACTAATAATTCCATATGCCAGACTGCATATGAGGAAACTACAGTGGTACCTAAAGAGTGTTTGGTCTCAACACTGTCAAAGTTTGGAAACAGTTATACCACTAATTCCTTGCCTTCAACAGGAGTTTCGATGGTGGGCTCAAGCTTGTCACCTCAACAAGGGACAGCCTTTTACTCATCCCACAGCCAGGCAAACACTGACAACAGATGCATTGGATTACGCCTGGGGAGCACACATGGCAGGAAAATGTATTCAGGGCAAGTGGCCCGCAGAACAAAGGCATCTTCACATCAATCAAAAAGAGATGCTAGCTGTACAAAATGCCATTATAGCTTTCAAGGACCTTCTGCATCCAGGAGACAGACAACACCACAGTTATGTGGTACATAAACAAGCAAGGGGGCACCCACTCTTATCCCCTCTGCAGACAAGCCATGACCTTGTGGAACACAGCTCTAACCTATCAAGTTCATCTGCAAGCACAATTCCTGCCAGGAGAGAAAAACACACTGGCAGACAACTTAAGCAGAAACATCATGGATCCCCACGAATGGAAATTGGATCCACAAATATTCAGAATAACACAAAAATGGTGGAGCCCGGACATAGATCTGTTTGCATCCCCAATTTACTGCCAGCTACAGAAATTCTGCACGAGGACTTAACATTCCCAAGCATGGAAAGTGGATGCCCTCTCATTCAGCTGGAAAAACCTACAAGTTTATGCTTTCCCACCACTACCTCTCCTTCCAAAGGTACTCGTAAAAGTCAGGCAAAAAGAGCCAAAGATGATCCTGATTGCCCCAAACTGGCCACGCCAGCACTGGTACCCAATCTTAAAGAACTTAGCACAAGGACCACCCTGGATTTTGCCTCAAATCCCACATCTTCTGACTCAGCACAACAATCAGATACTTCACAGCCAGCTAAAGACTTTAAACCTGGCTGCATGGAAGATTCCTTAGTCAAGCAAGAAATGCCTCTCTCCAAAGCTGTTATGGGTGTCATTCTGGAGGCCAGAAGACCTAGTACCAGGAAAGCCTATTCGGATAAATGGAAGAGATTCTGTACCTGGAACCAGGCTCACAGCCTTGACCCTCTTGTCCCAAATATTCCTCAGATACTACAATATTTAACTGAGATGCTGGACAAAGGCCTCTCCTTTTCATCCATCAAGATCCACGCCTCTGCCATCTCTGCTCATTACAACACGGATCCAACAATTTTCTCTAATCCCTTGCTAAAACAGTACCTCAGAGGGGCTAAAAACATAAGACCGCCCCGTAGAGCACCTACTCCAACTTGGGACCTCAACTTTGTGTTGGAAAAATTAACGTTACCTCCTTTTGAGCCAGCTAACACAGCAGATTTAAAATATATCTCTTGAAAAACTGCTCTGCTCCTGGCAGTAACATCAGCACGAAGAATTTCAGAATTACAGGCACTAATGGCAGTGGAACCTTTCATCATTTTCCACCAGGACAGGGGTCTTTAAGAACTAACTCTACATTTATGCCAAAGGTGGAATCAAGTGTAGCTCTAAACCAAACTATTCACTTGCCAACTTTTTATCCAAATCCACAGAATAAAGGGGAGAGACTACTGCATTCTTTGGACATACACAGGCAGTTACGCTTCTACTTGGACAAAACGAAAGCTTTCAGAAAATCTGAGCAATTATCGGTAGCATATGCTGCAGGAGCACAGGGAAAAGCCATTTCAAAACAGACTATTTCAAAATGGATAGGACACTGTATACACTTCTGCTATACACACCATGGGAAACCTGTACCTAACAGCATTAGATCTCACTCCACCAGGGCAACAGCCACTTCAACTGCCTACCTCAGAGGAGTACCTACCAAGGACATTTTGGAAGCAGCAACTTGGAGTTCTGTACATACCTTCACCAAGCATTACCATCTGCCTCTATACTCTAAATCCAGAGCTGGCTTTGCCACTGCAGTGCTGCAGGGCCTTATAGCCACCCATAATGCCTTGTAGAACCAGCCACCCTACCTCAGCTTTGGGATTCTACCCAAGTGTAATGACTGCAGCAGTGTAACACGATGAATATAGTACAGTTTTGTACCTACCATAAATGTAGATGTTCGAGTGTATACACTGCTGCAGTCCAGGTAACCCCTCCCTCCTTCCCCTCTTACTTGCTGGTACGTACCTATGTCTTCTACCCTTTACTACCTATGGGGGAGTATTTGCTGGTAACTGAAAGTTGTTGATTGCTTTTCTTATGTATGTTTTATTATCAATTTGAATTGCCTACCTTTTTAGGGACACCTGACATCTGGGGCAAGAAAAACTGAAGAAAATGACATCGGCTGCATCCTATATACCCCTGTCGCACTGACGTCAGGGAGGAGGCGACAGCAACCAATGCCGGACCAAGACTTTGGAACTCAGGCCGACTGGGAAACCGCCTGATGGCAGGATAACCCAAGTGTAATGACTGCAGCAATGTATACACTCGAACATCTACATTTATGGTAGGTACAAAACTGTACTTTACAGGTTCTGTCATGAGGAGGCATGCTTGGTTAAAAGAACAGAATCTGCCCGATCATGTTAAAGCAAAATTATTAGATGCTCCATTACAGCATGATACCTTGTTTGGTGTTAAAGCAGAAGAGGTGTTAAAGAAAATGGAGGACAAAGCTAAATCTATGCAAACAGTCAAAGATTTCTTGCAGGTACAGCCGCCCAGATTTAGCAGGAACTGGCCTACAAAGAATTGGTCCTTTCCAGTGTCAGACAGGCCACAAAGAGGCAGATCACAGCCCCAAGGCTCATACAGGCCTAAGCAATGGGGTGCTTCTACCTCCAAAAGCGGAGAGGAAAAATCACAGCCATACAGGAAACAGTCTCAATGACTTTCCCTTGCCAGCACCAAGCACTTATCCTCTGGCAGCTCCTTTGGGGGGAAAACTAGCACTTTTTTCACAAAATTGGCACATGATCACCCAGGACAAATGGGTCTTGAATATCGTATCACAAGGCTGCAGGTTCCACTTTCACACCCTGCCAAGGCCAAACGGTAGGCCAGACCTGCCACGCAATCAATGGGCAGAGGCACAAAAACAAGTTTCATCCCTCATGGACATGAGAGCCATTCAGCAAGTACCACAGCAAGAGCAGGGACTAGGATTTTACTCAAGACTATTCTTGGTGCCCAAAAAAGACAAAGCCTGGAGACCAATAATGGACCTGTCTATCCTAAACGCATTCCTGGATATTCCAAAATTCAAAATGCTAACTCTACAGCAGCTTCTGCCCATGCTGGGCAAGAAGGCTTGGCTTGTGACTTTAGACCTAAAAGAGGCATACCTGCATGTCCCAATCAGACAGTCATGCAGAAGATACCTCAGATTTATAGCTGGCTCAATGCGCTACCAATTCTCTGCACTGCCCTTTGGCTTATCTACTGCGCCCAGGGTCTTCACAAAATGCCTGGCACCAGTAATTGCATTTTGTAGACAAAGAGGAATACAAATATATCCTTACTTGGATGACTGCCTTATTCAAGCAGAGAACAAGGACATTTTACTACAGCATCTGGCGTTTGTAAAAAGAGTACTAATAAGCCTTAAGGTACACAGTAAATGAAAAGAAATCAAAACTCGTACCCTCTCAAGAGATAATATCCTGGGTGCAAGCTTGAATACAATTGCCCAGATGGCTTATCTCACAGCAGACAAACAGACAACTGACTACTTATTTCAAAATGTTGGCAACAAAGACCCAGTTATCTGCAAGAAAAATTCTGCAGGCTTTGGGCTTTATGGCATCCTGCATTCTGCTAATTCCATATGCAAGACTGCATATGACAAAACTTCAATGGTATCTAAAAAGTGTTTGGACTCATCATTGCCACAGCCTGGAAACAATAATTACCCTCATTCCTTGCCTGCAACAGGAGTTTTGATGGTGGGCAAATGCCTGTCACCACAACACAGGACAGCCATTCACCTTACCCACAACCAGGCAGACATTGACAACAGATGCATCATATTATGACTGGGGGACCCATATGGCAGGAAGATGTATTCAGGGCACATGGTCTGCAAGTCAAATGCATCTGCATATCAATCAAAAAGAGATGCTAGCTGTTCAGAATGCCCTGACAGCCTTTAATGATCTACTTCATCCAGGACAACTATTGATAAAGACGGACAATACTAGAGTCATGTGGTATGTAAACAAACAGGGAGGCACACATTCCTACCTCCTCTGCAGACTAGCCATGAACTTGCGGGACACAGCATTGACTTATCAAGTACATCTGCAAGCACAATTCCTGCCAGGAAGGACAAATACTCTGGCAGACGAACTAAGCAGAAACCTAATGGATTCGCACGAGTGGAAATTGGATCCACAAGTCTTCAGCATGATAACAAGGAACTGGGGATGCCCGGACATAGACCTATTTGCCTCCCCCTCACAACTGCCAACTACATAGATTCTGCACAAGGACTTATCACAAGCAAGCATGGAAAATGGATGCTCTATCTTTCAGCTGGAAAAACCTAACAGTATATGCCTTTCCCCCTCTGCCTCTCCTCCTCAAGGTCAGACAAGAGAAGCCAAAAATGATACTGATTGTCCCAGACTGGCCCATAAAACATAAGACCTCCAAGGAGAGCACCAATACCTGCATGGGACCTCAACTATGTCTTGGAAAAACTCACACTGCCTCCGTTTAAGCCAGTTTCTGCAGCTGATATAAAATTCTTATCCTGGAAAACAGCTCTGCCCCTAGCAATAACCTCAGCTAGATGAGTCTCAGGGTTACAGGCACTCATGGCTGTGGAACCTTTTATCATTTTCCATTCAGACAGGGTTTATCGGAGGACAAGCCCTACATTTATGCCTAAGGTAGTGTCCAGTGTGGCCCTTAACCAAACAATTCATTTGCCTACCTTTTATCCAAACCCACAGAATAAGGGTGAGAGACTTCTGCATTCTTTGGACATTCACAGGCAGTTACGCTTCTACTTGGACAGAACCACAGCTGTCAGAAAGACTGAACAACTTCTAGTGGCATATGCTGCAGGATAACAAGGAAAGCCTATTTCAAAGCAGACTATTTCAAAGTGGATAGGCCACTGCATTCATTTCTGCTATTCACAGCATGGCAAATCAGTGCCTAAGGGCATTAGGCCAAATTCAACCAGAGCAGCAGCCTTCCTCAGAGGAGTACCAGCCAAAGATATCTTAAGAGGCTGCAACTTGGAGCTCAGTGCATACTTTTACAAAGCACTATCATTTGCCTCTCTACTCTAAATCCAGGGCAGGCTTTGCCACTGCAGTTCTGCAGGGCCTGATAACCTCTCCTAATCCTATTTAGCACCAGCCTCCCAACCTTAGCTTTGGGATTCAACCCAATTGTAATGACTGCAAAAGTGAAACACGATGAACATAGTACAGTTGTGTACCTACCATAAATGTAGATGTTCGAGTGTGTATTCACTGTTGCAGTCCAGGTTACCCTCCCACCATCCCCCTTTTCCTTTGCTGAGACTTATCTGTACTTCTCTGTTCTATACAACCTATGTGGTGTATTTGCTTGTAGATGAAGGAAAAGTTGTTTTTTGTGTATACATGCTTATTGGCATAATTTAGCCTACCATTTTAGGGGCACCTGACATCTGGGGCAAGAAAAACTGAAGAAAATGGCGTCGGCTGCATCTTTTCTACCCCTGGCGCACTGACGTCAGGGAGGAGGCGACAGCAACCGATGCCGGACCTAGTCTTTGGAACTCGGGCCGACTACGGGTAGCCTGCCAGCAGGATAACCCAATTGTAATGACTGCAACAGTGAATACACTCGAACATCTACATTTATGGTAGGTACACAACTGTACTTTTCTAGGATTGGTTGTTGGAAGGCTTATGTGGAAATGGGAGATAAGGCTAGTGGAATTTAGAGCACATGCTTTTACAAGTGTCAATAAGCATGTGTACCACGAGGTACTAGCACTCGAGCACCTGGATCAGACACATCAATAACTGTGTGTGTACATGATGCTTAATCTAAACTTGAAACTCATTTTGTCTGAATTCAAAATATCTAAAAATTTAATCCGAATCTCATTTAGTCTGCTCATATTTGATAATCGTGTAGTAGGCGATAGACAGTTAATGCTGGTGTGATTTGGGATGTTAGGATAGTAGATATTACAAGGCAAATTCATGTAGTGCATCATTTGTACTGTGCTAATGCCCACCGACAAGTTTGCATATTTGCTTGGTGTTTTATCTTTTCAATGTGGTTACGCAACTGTGAGTTAGTATATTTAAGTAAGGGGGTGTGGACTGGTGAAAACCACCCACTTGCTAAGTAAGGGGGTGTGGGCTGGTGAAACCGCCCACTTGCTTGCCTCTGGAAAAAAAAACTTCTGGAGGTGTATTTGCTATATATAAAATTTTAGATGATGATTTGATTAAATGTGTTTTAAATTTTTTTGAATTTGTGATTAGATGAAAAGGTTCTTAGCTATAACATGATGTACCTCTCTCTCTCTCTCTACATACATACATATATATATATATATATATATATATATATATATATATATATATATATATGACTGCTGTGGTGGTGCTGCGGTAGCATTGTCACCTCACAGTAAGACGTCCTGTTCGATTCTCAGCTAGAGCATCTTCTGTGTGGAGACATGCGTGAATGGGCATACCTTCGTTGAAGGTTGTGCGTCAGGGCCGGCAACTCGGCACGTAAAAAATCTACTGCCAATCATTAGTGGACCGCAGTTCCGCTGTGGCGACCCCTAACTGGGAAAAGCCAAAAGATACAACAACATATATATATAATATATATATGTATATAAATGTATTATGTATATAGTTTAGGTTAATTTCATTGTAAGCTCCTTTTGTTGATGGGGAAAATAATCTGTGGCAGACTTCATTTAAAACTCTTTGTTAAAAAACACATTTCATTTAAAATTGTTTAATTATATAGGAAATGACTGCTGATGTGTTTTTGGAGCATAGGAATCATAATGAAATTTGTTTTCATGAAATGTAGATGTACTTGCATCCACTGTTGCAGTATTCTTAACATCTGGGGAAGCCCGATGTCTGGCCAATCTACCAAAGACTACTGTTGCTTTATGGTTTCCTGAATGTCACCCAAACACTCCTTGCATAGCTTAGAACATAAAGATGACGTTCAGGGCTACCATAATCAGAACTTCTTTGCCACCATTCTGAGCATATCTTTCCACTGTCTGTCTGTTTACCTCCGTCCCTTTTCCACCAGTTGAACGCATTTTCGTTCTTCAGTGACTACCTTTGCCTGTTTGCTGACTTTTAGCAGTGCCCTGTTGGGGGTTTTATTTTTCTTGCTTTTTTTGTGCTGTTTGAGGTTAATGTCATCCAGGAGGGTTAAATGCCAGTGTGGGAGACAGATTCCTTATAAAGAGCACAATGATAAGTGTTTTTTTTTTGCCTAGGAGCTTCTTATGACCATATGTCTTGTTCATTTTCTCAGGCGTTTGTCCCGAAAACCATTCGCAGTAGACTTTCTTCCCTTTCCTTGTATCTTGAAAACCAAACTGTTAAGCTTCTCAATAAAGAATGTCCACAGAGGTTCCTCATTAAAAGAATACAGGGCATAAGTAATATGTCCTGTGCAGACCGCCTCAAGACCCTATCCCCTATATTCTGTCTACTACAGGCATTTGAGAGGAGATCTATGCCTGCCATACAGGGCATTGTCAGAACCCACTATGATGGACCTCCTACATATACACAAAACAAACATTACCAGAATGAGCCATTCTAAAGACTTAAACCTTGCCTGTGATATAAATAGGACCTGCTGGAGAGGTAGGTATGTATCCCAGAGACAACCCTGTCTATGAAACAGGCTCCCCATCCATGTGAAGCAGAGTTCCTCCCTAATCCAATTCAAGTGCAACTTGGACAATTGGATGGGAAACCAGAACTACATCCCTGGTTTGGCATCTGTCTGATGCAGACGGGTAACCTGTAAATAATTCATCTCCCAGGCCCATGCTTACACTTATCAAGGGTATCAGAACTCATCAGAGATTTGGGATGCGTGGCTAGGCTTAAAAAGGCCCTTGTGGTCATTAGCCTTTTAAAACACCTATGAACATATAAAGGTGCAATGGAAGGACTCTCCCATTCCAGGGGTCAGCTGGTAGGGAAGAAGGTACAACCAGAATCTTTTGCTGTCTAGCCTCTACCAAGTGTTTCTCCCAAGGTTGTTACAAACCTGAAGGTTTGCCTGGCTGGGTTGTCGGATTTCTTTGCCGTGACCGTGTTGGAGGCTGATGAAGATCCAACTGGCAGCACTTCCAAAGAGACTTTACAGGTGTCTCTTTCAGACGTTCAGGGGGAACCACTGTTTGATTTTTTTTTGAGGTGTCTAGGGGAATTCCTCAGATTTTAGTTGAGGAAGTTCTTACTACAGTTCTCGAGTGCTATCATGGGTCTGAGCCTTCTCACTTTTTTTGGAGAGGAAATTCCTTTAAAAAAGAAACAAAAAATTAAATATGTTTCTTGTGCTCCTAGGAATCCAGAGTGAGTGGCAAGCCTTCACACAGGGGATATTTACTGCTTTAATGTCCTTAAAGCCTCCTCACGGGGTTTTGGTTCCTGCTCCTCCTTGGTCTGCTACTCCCCATAGAACGTCTAGAGAACATGATTCTTCTGAGGATGAGTCAGATTTTGATGATGAATCCCTGACTTATTCTGATCAGATTCCTTCTCCTTTGGACTATGGGTCAGAAGAGGAGGAATCTATTAGTCCTTGTATTCCTTTTGAAGAAATTTCTTATGGGGACACACACTGTGGGATGATGGATTTTTTTTTTTTTAACAGTGGGATTGTGCTCACGTCTCTGATATCTGTAAAAGGTACTATGAGTTGCATCAGTAAGAATCTCTTAAACCTGCGGCTATTCCTCTTGTTTTGTCTGCTTTACTGGATGCTTTTTACAGTGCCCCTCATGCACCTGATTCTCTGTGCCCCCTTCTCCCAAGAAAACTGATAGGGTTTATAGGATGCTGAGGATTGCTATTTTCAATATAAATGTCCTGCTGCTGACCCCTCTGTAGTGTCTGTAGCCTCCGATAAGCATTCTCAGTTACTTCCTTCGCCCAAGTTATTGCCTTCTGATAAGGACAGCAGAACTATGGAAAGGCTGGGTAAGAAGATTGACACTTATGCTACCCTAGCTTTTAGGGCTTTTAGTTATAGGTTCATAGGTAGGTACTAGGCTATTGGCCCTAGGGTCTGTAAAAGCCTAGCCAAACGGTACCCTGGCTTTTGCCACCCAAGAAAATTATTTTCCTGTGCCCCTGTCAAGCAGAGCCACAGAAGTGATCCCCAGGGTGACTTTCCTGTCTCCCATCCAATCATCAAGATTTTTCTTGAAGAGTGCTAATGAGGAGCTTTGTTTGATATAGATAGGTAGTTTGTTCCAGAGTATGGGAAGTCTCTGGGACAGGAATCTATCCCTCCAGCCTGTTCTGTTTATTTTGGTGACAAGGTTTAGGTCCCTAGAGCGTGTTCTTGGAGGGATTGGGATTTCTTTACATGGAGGATGTCCAACAGCTCTGGGTTTGACATAGCTTTGTATGTTAGGCAGAGATTGCCTCTGAGTAGGCGATATGCGATGAAGTAAAGCTGGAGTTTTTTGAGACAGTCTGCGTAGGGCATCTGTTTGAGGCCGGTAATCGCCTTTGTGAGGTATTTCTGTGGTCTTTCCAGTTGTTGTAGATGTATTGTGAGGTACATACCAAAAGGGGCGTTGTACTCTATAATGGGTCTAATGAGTGATGAGTAGAGGGGAACAATGACTTATTTTTTCCTGGATGAGAAACCTTTTGTGATGAGGTGTGCCACGTAGAAGGATTTCCTGACTACTGTGGTGATGTGATTATCAAAGGAGAGACTACTGTCCACCTGTGTCCCAAGGTCTCTTATCACACTTTCGGTGTTAAGTAGACTACCGCCTATGTGGTAGTTCATGGGTACAGAGTTTTTACCAAAAGGGATGACAATGCACTTTTTGGCATTGAGCTTGAGGCCATGGCTTTGACACGAGGCATCTGTCTCAGTGAGGCCCTTTTGTAGGATGCCCACATCGTGATTATGGCTCCTAGTTTGCAGTCATCTGCGAACTTTGTTAGCCAAAGACCTTCTGTGTTAGCCTGTACTTCAGAGAAGTAGATACCAAACAGGAGAGGGCCTAGAACTGAACCCTGTGGTATTCCACTTGCCACTGGTCTGAAGTTGGATTTAGAGTCTGCTACTTTCACAGTGTGGGTTCTGTCAGTGAGCCAGTTGGCAACCCATCTCGTGACATAGGGATTTATACCTAGTTTAGTGAGTTTGTCTATAATTCCAGAATGGGGGATGGTGTCAGAAGCCTTGGCGAGATCTAGATAGCGTGTGTGAACCACCTTACCCTCATCTATGGCTTTGGTGACCACTTCAAAGAAGTCTGTTAGGTTTATGAGACATGATCTGCCTTTTACAAACCCAAACTGGGTAGGGTCCAGAGTTTAGAGATTACCAGTGTCATTGTTTATAAGTTCCATGATGATACGCTCCATAGCCTTGCAGACCATGCTTGCCACGCTAATGGGGTTTTAGTTGCCGGGGTCCATGGTGGCTCCCCCTTTGTGGAGTAAGATAACCATTGCTGTGTGCCCTTCAGTGGGCACAAAGCCTGAGGTGAGGCTATGATTGAATATGGTACTTAGGTGGGGTGCCAGTTCGTTCTGTAGTTCATGTAGAACGCAGCCTGGGATGTTGTCAAGTCCCATGGATGCTGTGTTCTTGGCTTTGGAGAGTGTGCTTTTTTTTACCTGTGCAGCCGTGATTACAGGTACTTTACATTCTTCCGGTATAGAGATGGGCCCTTTAGGAGATGAGAGAGGGGTAAAGTTAGCACTGAACCTATCTGCCAGGATGTTGGCAATATCAATTGGTTCTGTATATTTAGTGCCATTGTGCTGTAACTCAGAGTAGATCTGAGTGTTGCCATTGAGATTCTTGACATAGCTATAGAATGCTTTGTAGTTGTCTTTAGAATCAGTGGCGATTTTGTTTTTGTAAGTAGCTTTGGAGGATTTTGTGAGGGATCTTAGCTTCTTATTGAGGCTGACCATGGAGTTCCTCCAGTCATGCGATTGTATGCTTTTTTTTTTGCAACAGTTTCTTTCTTTTGTTGAAGAGTTTGTTTATAGCAGGGGACCACCAGATTGGCTTCCTTTTTTTGGAGGATAGCATCTTTGTTCTGTTAGGGATTGCACGATCCATGCACTCATGTAACTGCTTATAAAGTGCAGTTGTATAGGATTCAGCTGTCGTACCTCTGTTGTCCGTCAGCATGGGTGTCATGAAGTTTGCACTTCTGTCTTAAGAAGTGTGAAGTTGGCTTTGGAAAATTTTTTTACGGTGGTTTCCCTAATGGGGGTTGGGGGTGAGATGTGGATGTCTAGGGTGTTTTGCTTCTGATCGGATCTGACCAACAAGGAATTGACCTCTGGTGTGGAAAACCGGTTGCCCATGTTGGTAATGACCAGGTCTAGGATATTGCTGTCCCTGGTGGGGGTGTGGATAAGTTGATCCAAGGTATTGGAATTTATGAATTCCAGAAAATGTTGAGCACAAGAGTTGGTACACGAGTAGTTTTCCCAGTTAATGGTGGGGTAGTTGAAATCACCCATTATTAGGGTGTTAGGTTGTACCCTAATATTTTCCAGTGTATCAAGAAATGAGGAGTGGGAATCCTGGGGCATGGTGGGGTATCTGTAGGAAACTACAATTTGCATTGCGGTCTTGCCCAGAGTTAGTTGCACTTGGATAATCTCAGATGCATTATGCTGGGCAGCTAGCCTGGAGGTGTGGATATCCTTAATGAATATGGACACGCCTCCACCTTTAGTGCTTTGGTCCAGGTTAGGTGGCTGAAAGGTGTGGTATGAATTATAGCCTGGTAATGCAGGGATGCTCTATGGAGCTTTGAACCAGGTTTTTGTCACTGCACAGATGTCGATGTTCGTCATTTTAAGGAGTGCCTCGAGTGAGTGCATTTTGAGGTTTACACTTCTGGCATTAAGTAGCATTACCCTCAGATTTTACTTGCTTGTACCTGTTAGGGTGGTGAATTTGTCATTTAAACCTTGCCTAAAAAAGGCACTATAGGGGTGGCAAGAGCCTTGGCCAGTATCCGGAATCCCAAGGGCGACAGGTGCAGGCCATCTCTGGCAAAGCATTGTGGTTTGTCGATCATGTCATCCCAGGCAGACAGATACTGGATCCCCTTAGAATGACACCAGAAGCTTAGCCAATTGTTGAAGTCAATCATTTTATCCTTGTACTGTGGTATCATTCTGGGTGATGGCAGGATGCTACTCAGGGCTAGGGTCATACCTGCCTGTGCTACAAGATCAGAAAGCTCCTCCATGTCTCTTTCCATGTAGTCCAGGGAGGTACGTCTCAGGTCATTCACACCAACATGGACATTGCAGAGTCATATTTGTACTTGCTGTGGAGTGACCTGAGTGCATGTGTTATGTGGTGGATCCTGGCAGCTGACAGTAACTTTCTCCTTGTTTAGCCTGGTGAGTGGAACATCAGTGTGCCTGATTATAGAGTCACCTATGACTAGAGTGTTGGGTACATTGTTATGCCTTGTGGGCTGTGGTTGAGTGGCACACTGAGTTTGTGGGCTATGTATCATTTGGGTTGTGTTGGGGGGGTGGAGGTTGCTTGCGTTTCTGCTTTGGAGGTCCCTGTTGCTTGGGTAGATTTTTTTGAGAGCCTCCACGAATGTAGGTGTGTGTTTTGTGTTTCTGTGTATGTGGTTTGGTGGTGTAGGTTTTGAGGGACTATGTGATGAGGGTGGTGTGGTGCAAGTGTTTACCTTCTCCTCTTGACTGTCTAGTCCAGTCTTGGGTGAAGAGAGCTTTGCTTCCAGTTTAGTTATATAAGTGCATCTCTCACAGGTTGTAGTGTTGGGTGGTAGGAGGAGAGGGTTGTCTTTGTACATGTGGCAATTGCTGCATTGCCCCAAGATGACCAGATTCATCAGATAGACAGGAGAAAACACCGGGAGCTGACCCTTAGACATGCCTGGGTAGGTGCTTATTAAGTACTAAAAACTGTTTTCTTCTAGACAAGTGAGGAAAGTTGAGTGCTGTAGTAATATGTAGCTTATTTAATGCTTACAATGAGTTCTGATCAAGTGCTGAGCTCAAAGAAACAGATTTGAGTACTAAAACTAGAAAACGGGCTAGTTCTAAGAAACAAAATTACGCTAGAAGGCTTCCCTGTAACACAGAAAGGATTGGGGGCTCAGAAGCTAACAATCCTGGATACAACAAATCTGTTATCTGGAGTAGACAACTTATAGGATAGGCAGGAAACAAGCTTAGAAAAAATATTTTTTTTTTCTGTAAAGTTAAAGGGGAAAGGAGGAGCAGAAGCTAACTGGGTTGGCCTTCTCAAATGTTATCCCTGGAATAGGTAGAATGAGGTAATGACACTAGACTGGGAGGAGTATCCCAGATCAAATTTACAGTAGGGGTGGGCAACTATATATGCATATATACACACACACACACACACATACATACATATATATATATATATATATATAAAACAATATAGAACAAACAAACCCAACAAGATTCTTAACAATTGTAGAAAATTCTACTTAGTACCTCACACACTGTGAGTAAAATAAAAGTGCTATAAATAACTCAGAAATAAGCAAAAACAGGATGCTTAATGTTCTGTATCACAGATTAGTTAGCTCAGAGCCCTCCCTCCGACTTCCTCCAATTAGCTCAGTCTGAAATGGCAGAAACAGTCACATGTTAACTTCTTAAGTAACAAAGTAGAAACCTGAAACAACTTTAAAAAAAGCTTGAAAGAACCAATGAGGTGCTTACTCCAAGGCATAGTCCAGGCAACCCCAGTCAGCCAGTGACCACAAACAATTCACTGTCACTGAAATGCTATACTAGCTTTGGCTAAGCTATGATGGCCTGGGACGTGCTCAGACACACAGCCTCTACTAACAAACAACTAGGCCCAAAACACAAGCCTGAATATGGACACTGCTACACTACCAACACTACGTAGGTAGAAAAAACTGCAGAAATGTAACAAATAAAGGATCAAGGAGACTCTAGAGAATGCTTTTAAATGCAAACAAGTTATATGATACACTCCTAGCAGGAAATCAGAAAAAACAAACCCAACCAGATTTTTAACAATTGTAGAAAATTCTACTTAATATCTCACACACAGTGAGTAAAATAAAAGTACTGTAAACAACTCAGAAATAAGCAAAAAAACAGGATATTTAATGTTGTATATCACAGATTAGTTAGGTCAGAGCCCTTCCTTAGACTTCCTCCGCTTAGCTCAGTGTGAAATGGCAACAACAGTCACAAGTTAACTTGCTAAGTAACAAAGTTGAAACCTGAAACAACTTTAAAAAAAAGCTTGAAAGAACCAATGAAGTGCTTACCCCAAGGCGAAGTCCAGGCAACCCCAGTCAGCCAGTGACCACAGTTCAGTCTCACTGAAATGCTATACTGGCTTTTGCTAAGCTATGATGGCCTGGGACATATTCTCAGACACACAGCCTCTACTAACAAACAACTAGGCCTGTATATGGACAATGCTACACTAACAACACTACTTAGGTAGAAAAAAACTGCAGAAATGTTTAAACAGATAAAGGATCAAGGAGATTGTAGAGAATGTTTTTAAATGCAAACAAGTTATGTGCTACACTCCTAGCAGGAAATCAGAACAAACAAACCCAACCAGATGCTTAACAATTGTAGAAAATTCTATTTAATACCTCATACACAGTGAGTAAAATAAAAGTGCTATAAATAACTCAGAAATAAGTAAAAAAACAGGATACTTAATGTTATATATCACAGATTAGTTAGCTCAGAGCCCTTCCTCCGATTAGCTCAGTGTGTGTATCAGACCCATATGGCTAGGTATGTGTTGGCTCTTCTTTGTCAGGCCTGTCAACTTATTTCTGATTTTCCAGACTCTGAGGGTAAAACTTATGTTCTCTTGCTAGGGACTTCCTGCTAAGTCATTCCTAATTCTATTAAATGTAGTTATGATGTGGATGCCTCTTAGAGGGTGGCTGTTTTTGGTTCAGTGATGAGGAGGTATTCTTGTCTTAGGCTTTTGCCTCTACTTGATGATACTAAAGCTTAGTTGATGGATGCTTCTCTGTATTCTAATTTTTTGTTTGGGGAAGCAGTTGCTGGTTTAAGTTCCTTCAAGGTAAAGGCAAGGCCTTAAAGGAACTTAAACATGTTTGTTTCTCCCATGCCTAAATTTCAGTAAAATTACCCTGCTAAGCCTGCCTTTGTTCTTAGGCAATCCCACCCTTCTACTAAAGGCAAGAAGGGTGGGCAACAGGCTTCTCCTGCTAAGGCTACTCAGTTTTCAGGGATTCCGAAGCCTTTCTTTCCAGACAAACCAGGTGCTGTATGACTGTCCATCTCTTCCCAGCCACATTCCTCTTTCTCTTTGACTTTCTCTTTCTCTTCCTGTTTGGCTTCAAATCACTTAGGATTCTTGGGTTCTTTCAATCATTTGTGAGGCATACTTCATGGTGTAGAAATCCCATCTTCCTTTTATGGGCATCTTTCAGCCTCCTCGGGAACAACTTCCCTTTTTTACAGAAGTTCTTCAAAATCTCTTGACTCAGGGTAGAATTTAAGAGGTGCTTGTGTCCCAAAGGGTGAAAGGGTTCTATTTTAGACTGTTTCTGTTGTCCAGAAAAGAGGGTACTTGGAGACCTATACGAGATCTCTCTCATCTAAACACCTTTCTAAAAGTGCCTTCCTTTCAGATGTCATCCCTTCGGATTCTGTTTGCTCTCTCACTTCCTCAGGCCTGTATGGTGTCACTGGATCTCAAGGATGCTTATTTCTGTATTCCGATCCATCCTCTTTTCAGGAAGTTTTTGCTTTTCTCTGTTGCTTCCTGGCATTTTCAGTTCTCTGCTTTGCCCTTTGGCCTTTCTACTGCCCCAAGAGTGTTCAACAGATGCCTTGCTCCTGTGATTGTTTTTGCTGGCTTCAAGGGATCCAAAATTTTCCTTACTTAGACAATATCTGGCTTGAACATACACATCCTCTAGATTTTCAAAGGATAAACTACAGTAAACTACTATGGAAACCACGAATGTCACTGCTCGAACAACAATATATAAAAAAAGTTTTATTAAAAACATGGTTAAGCGCTTTGATTTATGCAATAGACTTCATCAGAACACTTGAATCAAAAGACTGAGAGTTTAAATACAATCATATAACCAATGGCATTCTGCTGTTTGAATTTAATCAAAGCCCAATATGTCATCACTTCCCATTCATGAATATGTAAATACTAAAATGTTGCCAAATTTGCATAAATTGGTTAAAACCCATTTATGAAAGGACTAAACATATATTCAAGGACTCTTGGGATTTTTTAAGTCGTTTGACCCCCAGTCTATGGAAAGATAATTTGATTCTAGTTACCATAGATGTGGTAAACTTATTTTCATGTATCCCAAGGGGAGACGGAATGGATAGGTTTGTGAATAGTATCAGAAAATTTGCCAATCTGGATTGGGAGAAGACACTGCTCATTAGTGAATTTATGAGTATTGTACTTGATTATAACTTCATATATTTTGAAGGAGAATATTATAGGCAAAATAAAGGGGTGGCGATGGGAGCTGCCAGTGCCCCGATATGTGCCAACCTAGTCCTATTGGATTGGGAAGACGATGTTTTCAAAAGTATATGGATGAAATACATCAGATGCTATACTGGATTTTTAGACGATGGAGTTATTCTCTGGGATGGTGGTGAATTGGAAGTGGATGAATTTATTAGGTATCTGCACACTTCTACTTCCTTTATCAATTTCACATATCATACAAGCAAAGAAAGTATTTCATACCTGGATACTTATATTTCCCACACGAGTAAGGGATTTAAGTCTAGAATTTTTAGAAAAGAAACCTTTAGTAATTCCTATTTGGAATATAGTAGCTGCCATCCTAATATACAAAAGAAAAATATAGTAATGGGGCAGTGTATAAGAGCAGCTCGTATGACTTCTGAATATAATGAAATGTTACAGGAGTTACAATATATAGGAATACTATTTAAGGAAAGAGGTTACCCCCCCCCCCCTCAGTGGTGGAAGATGCTGTTACATATGTCAGCAGTGATAGAGGTAAAAAATACAAGCCATAGTTAGGTGTGGAGTTAAGCACAGGTATTGGTAAGGGGAAGGAGACAGCCACCAATGAACTAAATAAGGCTTGCATTTTGCCTTAAAATAAAAACACCATAAATGTTAAGACTGTTATTCGGAATAACTGGAGTATTCTGAAATGTGATCCAGATATTTATGGATTGGTGGGAGATGGCCCTAGGTTCGTGCATAAAATTGGGTGCAACATGAAAAACAGATTATATAAAGGTAATATGCATATAAAGCCATGTAACACTGGCACTACAAAATGTGGTAGATGCAAACAATGTTTTGCTGTATTAGATGAACCTACATTGTGTGTTGGTAATAGGAGTCAAATTAAGCTTCATGAAAGGCAATTGTCAAACTATGAATGTTGTATATTTTGCTCAGTGTAAAAAATGTCCCGGATTTTACGTGGGTAAAACCGGACGACGCTTGAAAGATAGGATATATGACCATTTATATGCCATTAAAAAGGGGGATGTTAATAATGCCTTATATAGGCATATAAGGGATAATCCTGAATGTGATATGTTTAAGTTTGCTCTATTGGAAGTTCTATTCCCACACCATAGAGGGGGGAATATGAAAGCATTATTGAGTGAAAAGGAGGTGAGATTGCAAATATTGTTGAATGCCACCACCATACCAGGTATTAATGACAACATACCTATTAAACCAATAACTGAAGCTAGGATGGGATTTATGCAAATTTGGCAACATTTTAGTATTTACATATTCATGAATGGGAAGTGATGACATATTTTTTTTTTGGGCTTTTTTTTTTTTTTAAATTCAA